>NC_133378.1:39208434-39378838 GCF_049309525.1 Garra rufa
CTTTTATATTTATTTTTTTAACCCAAATTAAACCTGTTTTCAGTGTGTGGACAGGCTGATGCACCTGAAAGGGTTCGAGTGATGGAGGGAGATGTCCTGCGTCTACATCCGGGAGTTCCCAAACTGAAGGAAGATGTTCAAATACTGTGGTCCTATGAGCGAGACAATCGAAGCACTCGTGTCGCACAGATTTATGAAGGGAAAATTTACACCCATTATGATGACAGATTCAGTGGCAGAGTCCAGCTAGACCAAAAGACTGGAGTACTAACCATCTCAAACATCAGGACCAATGAATCTGGACCGTTTGAAGCATTCATTGTTATTAACAGACAGATCTCAAAACGAAAGTTCAACGTTGAAGTATATGGTACGTTTCAGCTGTTATTAATACTAATATGCCTTCAAACTGTCTACTAAAGGGGTGTTAAACTCAGTTCCATGAGGGTCGCATCCCTGCAGAGTTTAGTTCCAATCCAGCTCCAATACACAAGCCATGTAATTTCCAAATAAGCCTGAAGGATGTGATTAGCTTGATCAGGTGTGTTCAACTGGGGTTAGAGCTAAACTCTGCATGGCTGTGGCCCCCCAGGAACTGAGTTCGACACCCCTGGTCTACTAGGTACATCTAAGAAAAAATTTATACCACAAAAAAGTTCCTGCCACAATGACCTTTGTGTAGCTCCTGTGCATCCACAGACAGACATTTAATTTGACAAGATATTTATAAGTGTCTTCTCTTTCAGATAGTCCAGATTGTTGTGGCGTCACTGAGGCTCTGATCCATCTAGTTCTGGCTGGTCTGGTGTTTCTGATAGATTTGGTGTAGATTGTCAATGTTGTATTTTTGGTTAGGCATGTGAGGTTCTGATCATCTCAAAGAAGAGGCGATTTATCTGTGTGATGGCGATCCTTTCATGAAATATCACCAAAGTCAGCTACCAAGAAGACAGAATAATGTCATCCTAAGGAAAAACGTTTACTATGAAATCACAATTACTATATTGTTGATAGTATTTCTCTTTCATTTTCATTTTTAAAACCTTTTTATTTAAGTCCTGCATGTTAACTGCTTGTGTTTGATAAAAGTAATTTCTAAACTGATCTCTCCCTCTCTGTCAGGAAATCAGATTTTAGTCTGCTATTTAACCCCTTAAGTGTCACCGTCCAACCAGTGGGGTTCTCTTTTTTTCTTTATCACACATTTTAGCAATCATTGTCATTTGAAAGCTTAAAACCCCTGAAATTATCCTGTGAAAACCATTTTTAAACCAGACACTGCATTACTATGGAAATGGTGCTTGAATGTCTTTTAGCGGTCTCCTCCCTCCATTATAAAATATATTACAGTCTTTTAAAATCATTTTTGTATAATCTTGACAAAATATATATTGTCAGAATGGTCTGAGTCTCAGGATTCCACATTTGGTGGTTATTTTTTATAGAAGTGAAACGGAAATTTGTAACAGAAAAATGCATCAAAAAATGTCTATGAAGTTTTGATGGCACCCAGTGGTTGTTTGTGGTATAATGCCCTACAAAAAAATCTAACAGGAACCTCAATTTTTTATATCAACTTCAAATTTAAAACAACTTAATTTTAAAATGTAATACTGGCATATTAAAAACAGGGAAAATAGAAAACAGTTAACAAATTAAAGGTAAAAGTTTATTGAATAGTCTTTAGTCATATCTTTCTCAGTCATTGTCTCTGACATCTTGGGACAAAGGATATCAGGCTCACAAAATAAGGATTAGATGATACAACACACAATATAAGATTAAACAGCTCCTTCATGTATTCGGGTTGTGAGGAAAAACAAAGTACTTCTTACTTTAAAGAGGAAATTCACACAAACATAGGAAGAACATGCAAACTCCACACAGACCATGCTGTGAGGTGACAGTGCTACTCACTGAACCACTGATAAAGTGGAACATAATGTACAGCTGAGAAAGCTACAGAGACATTTGCTCATTTGATTGACACTTGATCATTTTATGCTATGATATTTTCACATTGACGAACAAAAGTATCTTAAAACATTAGTTTACAAGATGTCACATTTAACACGTGCAATAGTTTACCATTCATTCTCAAAACTCCATTATATTAAAATGCATGATATTTACAACTCACACACAGTTACAAATAGTAGAAAAACTGGCAAGAATATAACTCTGATGGCACAATATGCAGAGGTAGATTCAAGCAAGTAAACTGTACCAATAAATTTGGCAGTGATAATAAAGAAATGGTTACTGCTGCCACACCATGTCCCACAAAATTAGAAAAAGTCTATCATACTTAACTCTTGTTAAAACCCTGTTAAAGGGGTCCTATTATGCTTTTTCACTTTTTGAACTTTAGCCAGTGTATGGTGTGTATGTTTGGGCATTAAAAACATCTACAAAGTTGCAAATCTCAAAGTCCACTCCAAAGGGAGATATTTAGTAAAAAAAAAAAAAAAAAATCAATTTAAACTACGCTATTATGTCACAATGTAAATCCCGCCTACGGAAATTTGAAACGTGGACGGGGAGCAGGATTCGCTTAACTTTAGCTGCTTTTGGGATGCTTCAGCGAGCCTTCACTTAAGTGAACGCCGGCTAAGCTGTTCGCCAATTGCAGTGCAGTGGGACTGCTAACCAATCTCAATACATTTGGTTTTTCGGACGGTGGAACCCTGAACTAATTGAGCCATTTGTGCCAGCCTGGGGAGAAAGCCATTGTAATAATGTAAAGCATGTTCTAGTGTACCCCCAAAATAAAATAAAGACTTTGTAAAAGAGCATAATTGGACCCCTTTAAAACCAACAGGATTGGACATTCTTAAAAGTTTTTCAGTTGTGTACCAAAAAAAGCAATTTAAAAAGCATGGGGAACACCACTTCTTTTACCTGCTTCAACAAATGCAACATAAAAACAAATTGTCCTTTCTCAATTCTATGAACACAAAGAATCAACTTTACTTGTTATTGCAGGTTTAAAAAAAGGCATATTTAAACATGTAAACGATTGCACATGATTGTAGGACCATACACCTGTGTTGTTCTTCAGTACACAGTTCTGGGCCCATTGCACTGATTCCATGGAGATGGAGGACATCATTCTTGGCCCAACAGCTTATGTCCCCCTACACTGGAGCTGTAATGGAAAATGGCAAACAATCAATCAGTTGAAATATCTCTACTAATGTCTTACTCTTTTAGATAACATGTTCAGTTATTTTAAGGTGAAAATAAATAAATAAATAAAAAGTGAAATTGTTGTATTCAGCATTTTGTGAGGATTTTATATGTAGAATTATGGACGTATTAGTGATGCCCTAGGTAAGTAAAACATTTTGATCAACATGAATATGTCATACTTTAAAGATCTGGAGCCAGGTGCACCAGCTGAGTAAACACGCAGTTGTAAGACTAGACTGAACATAAAATGTAGAATTAATACCTGCTGCACCATCAAGCAACTGTACAACTGAAACTAAATCTTATGCCTTGTTAAAGGTAGGTCTAAACTTCAGATTGCTTTTTAGGATATGTATGTAAATGAATTGTTATTTCTGATGTTTTTAGAATGGGTCAGCGTGGATGTGCATCGTTTATGAAGGCCACAGCTGTCCATAATTTAGATGGTGCAACAGGCATTGATCACAAAGCAAAGTATAGCCAAGTCAATTTTTTGTTTTTTTAATCTAGTTTTTACACTTCTGATATGTGATTCACAGCTGCTTAATGCTACACACCTTTTAGGCAGCATTGCATCTCTGGAATTTCCGTCAGGCTGGTTTGTCACTGGGCCACTAAATATCTGTCAAAAAAAGCAATTAATTTAAAAACCATTTAATATTGGGAACAAAATATAAATGCTTCCAAAACAACTGCAATGTCATGAAGAAAATATTACTTTAATTATATATGTTGGTTAAAACAATCAAACAACAGTGAACTCTGAACAGATGACCTCCAAGCTAAAAACACATGGTCTAAAATATTTTTTTAGTACTTCTTTTAGGATTATTCAGCCCCATGTTTATTTATTTGTTTGTTATGCTGTGTTAAAGTCCACAGCCTCAATAGCTGCTGCCTATCTGTCAGAAAGCTGGTAAACAGATAGAGTTAGGAACAGAGAGATGGGGTAATTTGGACAGGAGAACAGCAGGGATGATGGTGTTGAAAGCAGAGCTGAAGTCGACAAACAGGATCATCACAAGTCCCCCTGGTTTGGATGTCCAGATGGTGTAGAATATAATGCAGTCCCAAAGTTATTGCATCATCCACGGACCTGCTTGCTCAGTAAATAAACTGCAGGGGTCCAGTGAGACTCCAGTGATGTCCTTCAGTCTTTCAAATGACTAAATGACCACAGACATTAAAGCCACAGGTCTGTAGCCAGTATTGTGATTTTGGGTTTCTTTGGGATGAGGGTGATGGTGGAGCAGTTGAAGCAGGAAAGGACTTGATGTATTTTAGTCCTTTCCACACTGATGCAGGGTCACTGGCCGTAAAACTGTTGTTTTTTTTCAGCTTTTCAGAGTAGACTGTCTTATATACAACTCTGTCCCTATTTCTGTAGGCTTCTTGTTTGGCTTGACGAAGCAGTCTAGAGTTTTTCTGTAAACCACGATTTGTCATTGTTGTATGTTAAATGAGTCCTGGTAAGAATGCATTGCACATGTCCTCACAGAAACTGTTGATGTTGTCATCTCTGTGAGCTTGTCCATATCAGTGGCAGCAGCTTCAGAAACACGCCAATCAGTGCAGTCGAAGCAGTCGTGTTAATTCCTGCCATGCTTTGGTCCATCTCATTAGAGTTCTTAAAGTCAGGATACTTTGTGTGTACCATGTTCATGTTCACTCATCACATGACTGAAAAATCAAAAACCAGTAAAAGATTGGGTGGTGTGTACTGCCAAATTTTCAGCAGTTCATCTCTAGTGAAAGTGATTGTAGAGGAATAACTAAAGAACAAATGAAGTGTGTAGCTCCACACAGTGAGAGCCATCCATGGCACCACATTGGTACTTAATGACAGAACATTCATCGCATGACTTCAGAACGCCTATCCAAGTATTGGATCAAAGGTCTAACAATAAAGGTTTTTGGCATAATACTTACCCTAGCAATTCTTCTTTGTCCACAATTAAAATCCCATATTATTGCCCCTACAACTAGAACTGCTAGAACTGCTAGAGCTCCTCCTGCTCCTCCTCCAACTATGTACCAAGAACACAGGAGAAACAAACAAGGTCAACTTTGTCATTTTTGACACATCTCACACTAAGAAAAAACTGTAAATATGGACAGTAATACAGACAATAAATCTAAACAAGAGATAATATTATTTACCAAAACTATTAGTGGATTTCAGACTGTAATTAATCTTTGTACTCTTTGTAATAATGTAAACTATAATAATATTAGGTTGCAACCTATGGGACAGGTGCCAAACACTAGCATGTGAGCAATAATGTGAGAGGTGTTCATGCTAAGTTTAGGCATTCAGTACCTATATGAGAAATTGCTTGGGTGTCTGCTTCTTTAGCCAGAGGTGTTGTTGAGGAGGTCAGGGGAACTATGTACCAAGAACACAGAAGAAACAATCAATCAAAGTCAACCTTGTCATTTTTAGCACATCACACAATAAGAAACAACAGTAAAGGTCATTGCACACTGAGTCCGAAATTTTCGTATGCTTTTTTTGTATTCGTAGTCCTAAAAATTCGTTATGTACAGAAACCTTGCGTATCAATTCATCTGTTGAGAAAAAAATTTGCAAAACAATACAAAATGGAATCTTCAAGCAGCGAGGATGATTTTGTTGTCCACTCTCTTCTTAAAAAGAGAAAAAGATATAGAGAGGAATGAGAGAAAACGTTTTATGCACACCTCCTTATTAATGAGCTGTGAAATTATCCCGGGTGATTCAAAGCTTACTTCAGGATATCAGTAAACTTTGATGCTTTGTTAGCGTTACCGGAGCCACATATTATAAAGAAGACCACTGATTTCTGTGAACAAGGACCTTATCAGTGCATTGTGCTGCGAGACGAAGTGGATGAACCTGTCAGACGCAATTCTGTATTTTGGCGTTTGCTTGTACAGTGGCTCTGAACAACTCTCAAAATGCTTGCTATGGATGCGAAAAACACAAAAGAAAAAATAGAACCCGATCCCAATTTTTTGACGGACGAAAATTTCGGAGGCAGTGTGCAAACGTGATTGATATAACATGAATAGTAATAATGGATAGTAATAAAGACAAAAAAAAATCCAAACAAGAGAGATTATTAGTCGATTTTAGACTGTAATTAATCTTTGTACTATTTGTAATAATTTAAGACATAACAAAATAATGTCACAACATATGGGACAAGTGCCAATCACTAGCATGCGAGCAATAATGTGAGAGGTGTTCATTTAGATAAAGTTAATTTCCAACCTTACACCAGGGTTATTTCACTTTCACCGGGATACTATTTAAAAAAAAAAATGTTCATTTTTCAGGCTTCTATTTAGTCTTTTTGTCCATTTTACTAGTTTTTCAAATTAGTTTTTAAATACATTTATAGTTTTTTTTTTATTTTTTATTCAGTTTAGTTTTACAGTATATGAAGTTAAACTAAAACTAAAAAAGTTTAAGTTTATTCATATTTTATTTGTTTATTGATGTTCATTGTATTTCAAGTAATAATTAAAGCTGCAAGCAGCGTTGACGGGCCATCGCAGTCAGTGCAGTCACCATCCTGGTAGCATCAGGAAAACAGTACCCATTGGGCACATGCATTCACAGTAACCCTCTGACAGTCTGGATTTAAGGGTTACACTATAAGATCAACACACACACACACACACACACACACACACACACACACACACACACACACAAAGTTTGGATGCTGCACTTTAAAGAAATAATAAAATTAGGATTACCTTTTTTACTGTGACTTTAATAAATCACCACATCAACACCGTTCACTATTTAGAATATTCAGAATCTAGTCTTCATGTTGACAAAGTTTGGTGTGAACTGATAAATGTATGATTTTTCCAAAAATGCACATTCAAATAAAAAAAGCCAACTTCCTGTTGGTCGCAGCTAAGGAGTGTAAATTAGAAAGTTGGCCGGATTGATGAGAACAATATTTGTGCTGAGTTTGGTGACTGTAAGAAGAACTAACCCCCCCCCCCCAACTTTTGTCACAAGATGGCGCTATAGAGTGCCTGCTCCACGCCCATTGTGTGTGTCCAGTTTCAGTTTCATGAAATTTAAAGCGTGTTATCTGCCTCAAAAACACAGGAAACTAATTTTAAAATTTGACATGTTGAAATGCTGTGATAGTGAATGAATGAAAAAGATTGTGAGAAAATGTCACAGTAAGTGAGATGAGTGAAAGAGAGTGAGTAATACGTGTGTGAGTTAGGGCTGGGCGGTATATCGAGTTCTGGGGATATATCGATATGATTCCCCAACGCGATACGGGATTATCCAATATCGTTCATATCGATATGGCGCGTGTACGTTCTGCGTGAAAACGAGGCCTTTAAAACGCCGCTAAAAAGCATTGACCCAAGATACTAGCTACAATCGCAAGTACTTTGCATCAGAAGCTCTGCCGCAAATGTACAGTGAGGTCAGAGGGAAGCTTTCCGAGCGGCTTGCAAAAGCGACTCATTTCGTACTAACAGCCGATTTATGGTCTAGCCCCGGGGTCGTCAACTGTGAGTGAAAAACGTTGATGGAAATGCATTATTTTGGGGTTAAGTCGCAAAATATTGTAAATATATCTTTTTATACTGTATGTTTATACATATTTATGTTTTAAACCATGAGGGTGAGCCAATGGATATCACACAAGCAACGTGAAAACTGAGCAACAGCCTATAAAGCGAAAGTAAAAACAGCTCTTTCAGCATCCGACTGGCACATTTTCTCAGAGACAATGACTACGTTTACATGGACACGAGTAATCTAATTAATGACCTTATTCTGAATAAGACAATAATATGATTAAGCTGTTTACATGAGTTGCTTTTAGAATATTCTTTTCATGTTCCCGTTTTACATGTTATAGTACATAGATCGATTAATGATGACACACATCATTAGATCAGTTCATCTTCGTTATAGACTTTTGGATGTTTCGGTTTTAAATTTTACAAAAGCTTGAAGTGGCTGGACATTTGCAAAAAATATTTTAGAATGTGTGAGTTAAAATTTGCCGTGGTCGCATTTGTGCAAGTGCATGCTGTGCTGCTCCAAAGCGTCTGCTCCATACAGCGAGCATTTCAGAGCCAGTCAGTTTTTAGGACAAAAAAACCACACGCAAGCACATTCACCGAAAGCCAGTTTAGTTTTACTTTTTGTATGTTTTCATTTTGAAAACCCTGTTATCTTTGCCGTTTACCTCACATTACGCTTTGGAGGCTTTCTTTTATTTATTTTTTATTAATTAATTTGATTGCTCAGTGTTTGCGCGCCCTGTAATAAATTGTTTAGTCGGCATATAGCACAGCATGTGATGGAGTCCATACCTCGTCTTATTAGTTTTTGTTAATAGATGCTATGTAAGCTAGTTTTGTTTTATTGTTGTTATGCTGTTTAATTAAAAATAACAAATCCATCTTTTAAGAATTTGTTTTAATCTTAAAATTGATAGGTGTAGCCTATAGGCCTATATGTAAGCAAAACCAAGATCATGAATTCGAAAGTAAAAGTGAAAAGCATCCTAAGACATTCCAATAGCGGAAATCCCGTTCCCAAAATTAAAATCACAAATAATACTAATGAAAAAGAACGGGTTGAATGTTAACTACGTTTCCATTAAACTATAAATTATGATAACAAACTATTTATCAGCAATGAGCATTGATTAATTTTAGCTATATTATTAATAATTCGATTGCAACGTTATATTGTCTTACACTCTATTTTTCCACCGTGTGCCACTTGCATAAACACCGCACCCCAGAGGCTTTATTGTTGTTTCTCGGGCTATGTCACCTCAGAACTCAAAACTGGGAGTACGTCAATCTAGTACGAGTTCACGGGTGGAAATTCACGGGTTTGAGTGCCTTTCCAGTGCACTTTCACGGGTAGAAGTTTGGAAAAACACGGGTAACGGGTTGCCTGGAACGCGGCATAACGCTCTCAGTTGGTTGCACGTGCATATGCTTTGGTTTCATTTTTATTTATTTATTTTTTTGCTACAACATGAGATTAATCAATGCTCATTGCCGATAAATGATTTGTTTGTTATCATAATTTATAGTTTTATGGAAACGTAGTTAACATTCAACCCGTTCTTTTTCATAAGTAGCTATTATTTGTGATTTAAATTTTGTGAACGGGATTTCCGCTATTGGAATGTCTTAGGATGCTTTTCACTTTTACTATCGAATTCATGATCTTGGTTTTGCTTACATATATAGGCTACTACACCTATCAATTTTAAGATTAAAACAAAATTTTAAAAGATGGATTTGTTATTTTTAATTAAACAGCATAACAACAATAAAATTAAACCAGCTTCTATCATTTATTAACAAAAACTAATAAGACGATGGACTCCATCACATGCTGTGTTATATGCCGACTAAACAATTTATTACAGGGCACGCAAACACTGAGCAATCAAATTAATTAATAAAAAAATAAATAAAAGAAAGCCTCCAAAGCGTAATGTGAGGTAAACGGCAAAGATAACAGGGTTTTCAAAATGAAAAAAATAAAAAATAAAAAAAAAATATTAAACTAAACAGGCTTTCGACTTGCGGGTATTTTTTTTCCCCCCTAAAAACTGACTGGCTCTGAAACGCTCGCTGTTTGGAGCACAGCATGCACTCGCACAAATGCGACCACGGCAAATTTTAACTCACACATTCTGAAAAAAACTGTTGCATATGTCCAGAGCCACTTCAAGCTTTTGTAAAATTAAATCCGAAACATCCAAAAGTCTATAACGAAGATGAACTGATAGCGTCGCGTGTGGACGTAATGATGTGTGTCATTAATCGATCTATGTACTATAACATGTAAAACGGGAACATGAAAGGAATATTCTAAAAGCAACTCACGTAAACAGCTCAATCATATTATTGTCTTATTCAGAATAAGGTCATTAATTAGATTACTGGTGTCCATGTAAACGTAGTCATTGATAGACGAATATACTTCATATGCTGATATTACACAATCATTTACTTCCCTAATATTTCTCTTGTGCGCCGAACACAGTGGGGAAAACATTAAAAGAAACGTATTTTGTGTAGGAAAGGGGGGTTGTTTTTGAAAGTCGGTGTTTAAAATAAAGCTCTCATTTTCATTGATGACTGCAGTATTGTAAGGGTTAAGAAAGTCTTAATTATGATTTCAGGTCGTCTTAAATTGGGGACTAAAAGGCAAGAATTGCGATGAAACTTTATAAGGCATAATATAAATTTGACATTATATAAATATGAGCGCTGCACATTTCACGTTCGGAGCTGTTTTTTGTGCCATTCTGACAGCGCCTCCTGCTGGAAGGCAATGATCTGACATTTTTAATCAGCTCGTATGTCGGCTGTTGTCAAAAAGATTAATGTAAAAAAAAAAAATCAATCCATGGTTTTAAGCAGCAAACACGTAGAGTTGTACATGTGAACTGATGGATCGACAAGATCATGTGTTATACAAATTTAAACAATTAAGGCAGTAAAATATATGCATTTGTTAATATAATACTTGATTGACAATGTTTGTTTAAATTTATATAAGAATTGATACTTTTGACTCTTGAAGGCTGGAATGTTTATCATTTAAGAAATCTTTTTTGTTTTGTGAAACCTGCATCTGAATTGTAAATCAAGCTTTTTACAGTCATTTTATTTATTTATTTATTTATTTTTGTTCAGGTCTTTAAAAAGGTATTCAAATGTCTAGAATTTAAGATAAAATATGCTACAGATAACCTGGTCTCGCAAAAAACATAAATTGTTTTTTAATTTATAATTGTCCGGACCTCGGCTGGTGAGCAGGGTTCATTACTGGACCTCGAGCCGTTTTAGTTGAAGACCCCTGGTCTATTTTTTTTTTTTTTAATTTCTATTTTTTTAATAATTTGAAATATGTTGTGCAGCTTATAGTGTTAAGCAGGAGAAACAACCTGCACTGTATTTTATTTATCAAAGATTTTGTGCAGCTGTTTATTTGTAAACAGGGAGGGAAACCCCCGTGTTTTAATTATATTTTGCTCAAAAACTGTTTAATAAAGTTTTAATAAAGGCTTTGACTCTTAAGTAACCATTTATAGAAAAATACCGGATATATACTATCGTATACCGGTATGATATGAATTTTTGCCCATATCGCCCAGCCCTAGTGTGAGTGATATAGTGAGTGAAAAAATTAACCAAGCATGGTTAAGTTAACAGAAAATACTGATTAAAAATTGATCAGCCTATATTTACGGTGTCAGTAATTACTGTGCTGCTAATTTCTGATTTGGGAGTGATTTGTTTGTTAAAATATGTTAGGCTACCTTATTAAAAGTATTGCTCTTTAACAGACCTGTGTGTTTTGTATCACTAGCACAGTGTCTGTTCTCGAAGCCAGCTCTGCCTGCGTGAGGCGCGCCGCTTCCAACTTGCAATGTTCTATTACAATTTATTAATTCTGAACATGTTATGTGTCCATATTGCACCAAAATTCAACACTGCACTCCTTTGGGTCTACAGCAAATTATTGAATGTATTGAATGGACTGTTCTCGAAATAATAGAAATGCAAACAGGAAGACACAGAGATTCCTGCCTTTATTAGAGAGAATAGTATTTTCAGCCCCTTCCTCCAAAGCTTCGAATATTCGGTGTTGATTACTACCAAAGCCTCGAAACTCAAAAAATGGTATTCGGGCCAGCCCTACAAAACAGATGTAATGTATTGAATACTTATTTAAATGTTATTTAAAGAACAATTCTGCATTCAAAACGTAAATAGAATGTAATCAAACTTCTTAAAATAAATTTAAATAAATAAAATGTAGTAGTATAAATAGAGGGGAAAAAAAAAAAAAAAAAAAAAAAAAAAAAAAAGGAACTAAACTGGATCAGCCCGTGGATCTGTTAATTTTTCCGATCCCTGTTCCCGCTATTTTTTCAATATTGGGGCCGATATGCAATCCTAATATCAGATCGGTGCACCCCTAACCAATTGATTAATTAAAAGTCAGGTTAATAAATCAGGGTTAATTTTTCCCCATTCAAAACTATACGAGTGACATATCTTGGGTATTCTATAGCAAAGACTATAGAATATCAAAGACATGACACTCGTATAGTTTTGAATGGGGAAAAATGCAACGTTCATTATGGCCGCAAAGCCCCGCCTTCTTAGTGAAAGAGCCAATCGTTGATTAGTAAAGTCAGCTCAGTACTGCGCATGCGCACAAATAAGTGTGTTTTTTAACCGTAAAATTTTTAACCAATCGTAAGCTTGGTGAACAGTTTTGGAGAATTCGATGTTTCCCCATTTAAAGAAATAGGAGCTGCACTTGCCTGCCCAAGTTTCAAAGATGGCAACCGAGTGACATGACTTTTCTTAAAAGGACCTTGGTGTCAGTTATTGGGCTATGTTCTACATTTGATTTAACAAATCTGTCTAATTAAATGGCACTAATACTTTCAATGATCAATAATTTAATCATTTCAAATAAACGGGACTACAGTATGTAAGGTTTGTTTCTGGAGGGACACTCATTAGTGGCACACTCTAAGCACTCGCTCGGTGCGTAAGATTTGTTTCGGTATTGCCATATTTTAATTAATAAATGTCGTCTGCTTTTGTAAACCAAATCAAAGTCATGTTTGCATCTGCATTTTTTGTTTGTGGAAAGTTATGCACATTAAATACAGCATTGTTTTGAGCTTCTGGAGGTGAAATATTTGACCTTCTGTGTGTCTTTAGAGTAACATTAAGTTTGAACTTTCTTTTGAGTGAAATTATTTATAAAAATAGTAGTAAATAGTTTGTTGTACTGGTGGTGTAAATGAACAAGGAGGACACTCTTACAGCATGCTTAATGTTTAATATCTATACATCTGCACACTGTCTTGCCATAATTGCACATTCCATTTTTATATTTTTTTATGTATTTATTATATTCTATTTCTAATATTTTATTGTTATTTTTATTGTATATTTGTACATAATGTAAATTTAAAAGTGTTTATACAACTAACGTTAATCCTATTATATGCTAATTTGTAAAATTCTCTTATTTCAGTTTCTATAATGGAACTTCCTTCTAAAATGTATAGGGTATTAGCAGTTGTATTAGCATTTCACTTTATATGATACTGTGTATGTGACAAATAAAATTTGATTTTGATTTGTTAATGTTTCACTTCATTACTAGCTCATTATTGACTACCCATACACTAACATTAACTAATGGCTTGTTAAGGTTGATTTTGACATGACTTTACTTGAGAGGGCCCAATCATAATGAATTCACTGTTAACTACTTACTTAACTCAGCTTATGATTTATGATATACTTCCTATCAAATACACTGTGCCAAGATGCCGTGAGGATTTTCAAGAAATCAGAGAGCAGAGGTACAGGATCATCATGGCTGTGTCTGGATGGAGAGGATGGAACTCTTTCTAGTTTGAGCATTTCTTTAGGAATTGTTCTACAAATGTTCCTTGTGGGTTTTGGGTTTTTATTTTTTATTAATCTGTGTATACGCCACAATAGGGTGAGTTTAAAGGGAAAGAGAAGAACATAAAACAGACAAGATCAGTCATTAGTGTATTTAGTATTTAATCTATTATTTAATTTAAGAGGATCAACTAATCCTTTGACACCCGATAATGTTTAAGACAAAGCTGAAGATGTCAGATGCACGAAATATGATAGAATTAAATTATTTTAATTAATTATAAAGTCAGAGGATTTATTGTTCCTTCTTAAAGAGGCTGTTTGTTTTAGTTTACCCATAAATTTTAATTAATGCATTAACTATCAAACATGTACTAACATGTAGTTAAGGCTGCTGTTATTTACCTATGAATCCGTATGACTCCAGTTGTAGTTTAGGATAGCTCTTCCTTAGTTTATAATTAGTTTATTCCTTGAATAATCATTAGTAGGTGATGAATTAAGTTAATTTAGGCATTGGTACATGATTATTCATGTACCCTTATTGTAAAGTGTTACCGTTTTATCATATATCATGTTAACAAGAAAACTTGAATTAATAACTTTAAGCTTTGCAAAAACACTTAAAAAAAAATTGTGCCTTAAGCATCTCATCAAACGTTGCAGAATAGAATGACTCAATAACTTTGCGCGCTAAAAAGACTGAACACACAAGAAACCTTCATCCACCATCGATACCTCCGTTGGGCAAATCACGAGGACCTTACAGTAAATAAGCATAATCAACAGAACAATGAAGCTATCTCTGTATTGTATATTGGTGAATTTCGACGCAGAGGTACACAATAATATTAGGAGGCTGTTTTCTCTCGTCTTTGATATACCAATATTTATGTTGAAAAACATTAATTATACATATCTAGCCAAGTCTCCCCTTACAGTAAATGTGAACGCCGCAAATACCAGAGGCAAGCAGGCACATACTAGAGTCGCTAAATTTTACAGATGACATCTTCTGAGCTCAGTCAATTACAGTCAACAGAAGTGTGCAGTTCCTTCACCTATACGTGTGACCACTATGCATCACAAACTGCTTGACACATAACTCAGATCAAAACAGCACTGGGATTTAACACTTCAGTCACGCTGTATGACAAAGTGCTTGACCATTCAAAACACACAAATCACAAGTGATGCCCAAATTACTACATTACGGAAGGCTACATATATAATACATGAAACAAAAGTCTATGCAGGGCTCTCATTTAGTAAAGAAAAATGAGGATGAGGGTTGTCCAGATTAACTAAGAAAATTAAAAATAGCACAGACAAAAACGTTGCTGACCCCTGATGTAAACAGTAAAGTAAAGACACAAAATGAACTGGTTTAGAAATATCAGTGACAGGCAGAGCAGTTGCTGAGATAAGGTGGTCAGTACCTGTCTGAGTGATACTGGGGTTCAGTGCTTCATCTGCCGGATCAGGTGTTGCAGAGGTTGGAAAAACTTTGTAAGGAGAGAAACAGAGAATTATTCATTAAAACATTATATACATTGATAATCAACTAATCATCTCAAAAGTACTAGTACTTCAAACTAATACTAACAATAAAAAAATAATAATTATAAAAATACAAAAATAACTTTAGATATTTTTTCCTGTTTATTTTTAAATATTTAATACTACTGATAAATACCAGAATATTTTAGCATTGTTTACACCACTTAAACTAATTTCTTGAGAAACATGATTTCAATCAAATCAAACAGATTTTCAAAGTTCTTACATTCATCAAGAGTAAAATCCTTTAGAATAGTTTCTTTTCCTTGTCTGCCATATTTGAATGCATTAAACTGGTCAAATGGATGGATGTTCTTCATGGTCAGAACCAAATACCCCGATTCAATTGTCAGCTGGCCTTCAGTGTCTTGGGCATTCTTACAGTTCTTTCCTTCATTGCAGTAGCACTGTGCAATCAACTTCCCCCCTTTTTCCACAATCACTTGATCGTCCTTTTCCAGGTCAGACGTTTTCATGATTGTCTTGGTGTAGGTTTTGGCCTCTTTGATCACATCATCACCAGCCAAAACTAGCAGCAGACCTGTAAACAAACAGACTGAAACCATAACATACCCAAACATTTCTCATGTAAACTAACAGACATGCATGCAACTATATAAAATGTCAAGAAACCCCCAATTTCAGTCAAACAATAGTTCCCCAAAAAACAATAATTGCTCATATCATTCAGCAGATTTGGAAAATCAAATGTAAAGGTTTTTAGTTTGCTTGGCTAAATGCTAAAACCATATTTAGTTTCCTCAACATTCGATGACCATAAAGTATCCAATTTGTCCGTTTTTTTTTTTTTACTCTTATTTACTACATTAACTGTTGTTTAATACTGACAAAGTTAAGTTTTTTAGTTAAAGTTAAATATGTGCTTTATAATTTAATTATAATGGCAATGAAAAACTGAGTTTGTATAAATATTTGCAGTTGTAAAAATGATTAATTCTGCTCTAGAAACAACATTTACCCACGGTTTCACAGACAAGGCTTAAGCCTGGTACCAGACTAAAATGTAAATCTGAGCCATTTCAACTAAAAAAATCGTGCACTGATTGGTCTTAAAATATATCAGTGGCTTTGTTTTGTCTCAAGATGCAATACCAGTATAGTTTTTTTATAAGTCATGTTTATAAAAATTATTTAAATCTCCTAATTTAACTTTGGTCTAATCCTGGTTTAGACTAAACCCTTTCTGTGAAACCAGGCCTTTGTGTTAGTGTAGTGTAATCCATTCAATTATAGTTGTATTTTGGCCCAATATAGTCCTAATCTAACAATAAATACATCCATGGAGTTATTCATTTTTTAGATTATGTATATATCTTATATATAAAAAACCTGACCCTTATGACAGCTTTTGTGGTCCAAGGTCACATACAACTGATTTTCTACGAAACAAGCTTTAAAACACTTTTTCTTACTGCTTTAAATGAGATCACTTACTGTGAAATCAGTTTTCTCTCAGGTACAGTTTATACATTTATGGTGGCTTTATGGTTTATCAGGCACATTTATGGATTTATAATGAATACTTCTTGTTATATTTACAATAAAAATTTATCTTGACTTTAAAGTTTATCTAGTGGTTATTTTGGTTAAAAACTGTGGGGGGTGGGCATTTTGTCCCATGTACACTATGACACAGCATTCAGTGGTACATACCACTTCAATACAGATGTAGCATATACATGTTAATTTAGTAGAGGTGGCACGGTTCACAAAACCCACGGTTTGTATCACTGTTTTAGTGTCACTGTTTTCGGTTCTGTACGGTTCTTGTTGTTATTTTTTCCTTTTAATCTTTAACACTCCAGAAATGGACTTCAGCATATGATATACAGCTTAATTATCCACAACTTAGGATACAGCGTTAAAGTTATATCATGTATTCATGCATAAACTGAATTTAACTTGACTTTAAGCACATTATTGGGACCATCTCTGAGGAAAGCTAGGAGAGATTTTGATACAGCAAGAGAGAAGACATTGATGACATGCTTTTCATTTATTTGGCAATAACAGGAGAATGTGTATTGCTATCTCTACAGGAATTTATGTGCCTTTTTTCACAAAGATTGAACTGAAGAATTAACTTGCATTTATCAAAGAGCCAACTTCAGTGTAGCTCTTACAAAAATAGTATATTTTATAAGAAAAAGAGTGGAACTCTTTAAGCTCTGTCTTTTAAACAAGTGATTGGTTCGTCAATGTCATATGACCTGAGGTGTGCTTGCGGCATTCTGAAAAGTTGAGATGTTTTTAGGTGTGTTTGAGCTCATGCTGCGCTGCGCAGACCGATCGGCAAGATTAGCCGAAAGCAGTTGGGGAGGAGCTGAAAACGGAGCCGGAAAGTCGGACACGTTGGGGATCTCGTTGCTTCCTCAAACATGGCAGATCACGTGGCGTTTGCCTACTTTATTGCAGATGAACTAGAAGCCATAGAAATACCTTTTTTGTTGAAAGAAATGCAGCACATGCAAGTGAAGCACCAACTACGGATTTCAGCATCAATCAGTGTTGACCACATTACATTAAATGTCTGTGACATTTTAGTTATTCCATAAAAAAATATTACTTAAATATGCATCTGAATACCATAAGTGGTCTGTATTAAAAAAAAAAAAAGTACAATAATGAACTTATGCACAAACACAATATAAAGAATTTAAGGGGGAAAAAAAAATGTACTGCAGCCAAAAGATCGTAAACTATTTACGAAATGGCATGCAAATTGATTTGTTATGCAATTATATGGATTGAAGCACAAAACACGCATGATCATCGTCATGTGGTGATTGTGGCCAATCATGAGAAACAGTGACGTCATCACAGCCTAGTGCAGTCCCTCCTGAAATGCTGCGCTGGCTGAGCAAGCCGGCTGTTCTCGAAATGCTCTCGCGTTACTTTGATGCCACACGTGAACGTCACGTGGCGTCGGTTCAAGTCGGACAAAATTTCCAACTGGCAGGCACTTATTCTATGGCGCGTACTCCGTGCCAAAACCATTCAACCGAACGACCGACCCAACGGCTAACCAAACGTCTGACCGTACATCTTGAACTCTCTGCGGGTGATCCACGTGACGTCAGCGCTATAAAATTTGGACTTTAGGAATTAATTATCTTTCTTTTTCAAGTGATTTTGATGTAATTACATTTTTAATTCGAAAAAGTTTATTAGAAAATTAATTTTCTAATATACAGGTCCTTTTTAAAAAAAAATTATCATATTGTGATAAAGTTCATTATTTTCTGTAATGTACTGATAAACATTAGACTTTCATATATTTTAGATTCATTACACACAACTGAAGTAGTTCAAGCCTTTATTTGTTTTAATATTGATGATTTTGGCATACAGCTCATGAAAACCCCAAATCTCAAAAATTTTGCATATTTCATCCGACCAATAAAAGAAAAGTGTTTTTAATACAAAAAAAGTCAACCTTCAAATAATTATGTTCAGTTATGCACTCAATACTTGGTCGGGAATCCTTTTGCAGAAATGACTGCTTGAATGTGGCGTGGCATGGAGGCAATCAGCCTGTGGCACTGCTGAGGTGTTATGGAGGCCCAGGATGCTTCGATAGCGGCCTTAAGCTCATCCAGAGTGTTGGGTCTTGCGTCTCTCAACTTTCTCTTCACAATATCCCACAGATTCTCTATGGGGTTCAGGTCAGAAGAGTTGGCAGGCCAATTGAGCACAGTAATACCATGGTCAGTAAACCATTTACCAGTGGTTTTGGCACCGTGTACAGGCGTGTGCAGGAAATGGGCTACAGGTGCCGCATTCCCCAGGTCAAGCCACTTTTGAACCAGAAAGAGCGGCAGAAGCGCCTGACCTGGGCTACAGAGAAGCAGCACTGGACTGTTGCTCAGTGGTCCAAAGTACTTTTTTCGGATGAAAGCAAATTTTGCATGTCATTCGGAAATCAAGGTGCCAGAGTCTGGAGTAGTGGTGCAACGGATCACAAAGCTCACGGTTCGGATCACATCCAATTTTGAGTCACGGATCAGATCATTTTTCGGATCAGCAAAAAAAAGTTTGTTTTTTAATAATTTTTGAATGCTTTAAGTACTTCTAATCCATAGCAAAAACTACTAGCTGAACTAATAAAGTCAGTAACAAAACAAGAACAATTACAGAAATGACAAGTGTAAATGAATACAACAAAGATACTAATAAAATCAATAACACTAGTATGCAGGTGCAGAAATGTAATAATTAATTGTAAAATAACTAGTGCTTCTCACTGCAGGTAATTTATAGGATGCTGTCTCTTTAAGGCCTAATGTACGTACTGGCACGCATCTTTCTCAGCTGTTTCAGTTCACTGAAGACATAAACGACTGTGTTAACCACAACACAAAAAGGGGTATTTAAAATTAACTTGTATGTATGTTAAGAGAAGTTTTGAAGAGGAATCAATCTGCGAATCACGCAGTCTAAATCGCGCGTCTCTCTCTTTCTCCCTCTCTCTCTCTCTGAGCGCGTGCTCGCTTGTGTGCAGCAGCGGTAAAAAACAACAACATAAAAAACAACGCGCATCTTCTCTTTTGCTGCAGCGGTTTAAACAGTTTGAATGGCTAAATTGGCAGGACAAAACACGTGCAAATTATAAACTTTTTCTATTATGGTTAAACTTAACAGTTAATCCGCGAACCACATGCGTACCGAACCGTGGAGTCCGGTCCGTACGGATCACGGATCACCTACGATCCGTTGCACCCCTAGTCTGGAGGAAGAATGGGGAGAGGGAAATGCCAAAATGCCTGAAGTCCAGTGTCAAGTACCCACAGTCAGTGATGGTCTGGGGTGCCATGTCAGCTGCTGGTGTTGGTCCACTGTGTTTTATCAAGGGCAGGGTCAATGCAGCTAGCTATCAGGAGATTTTGGAGCACTTCATGCTTCCATCTGCTGAAAAGCTTTATGGGGATGAAGATTTCATTTTTCAGCACGACCTGGCACCTGCTCACGGTGCCAAAACCACTGGTAAATGGTTTACTGACCATGGTATTACTGTGCTCAATTGGCCTGCCAACTCTCCTGACCTGAACCCCATAGAGAATCTGTGGGATATTGTGAAGAGAAAGTTGAGAGACGCAAGACCCAACACTCTGGATGAGCTTAAGGCCGCTATCGAAGCATCCTGGGCCTCCATAACACCTCAGCAGTGCCACAGGCTGATTGCCTCCATGCCACGCCGCATTGAAGCAGTCATTTCTGCAAAAGGAAACCCGACCAAGTATTGAGTGCATAACTGAACATAATTATTTGAAGGTTTACTTTTTTTGGGTTTTCATGAGCTGTATGCCAAAATCATCAATATTAAAACAATAAAAGGCTTGAACTACTTCAGTTGTGTGTAATGAATCTAAAATATATGAAAGTCTAATGTTTATCAAAACATTACAGAAAATAATGAACTTTATCACAATATGGTAATTTTTTGAAAAGGACCTGTATAATAAATTTTTTATACAATTTTTTTGGCAAAGGCCAAATAATTAATGAGACGGTTTAAACTCAACAAAATGGTAGAATGCATCCATCAAAAGCATGCTTTCCGCTTTTAAAATAGTTCAGTTTAATAATGGAAAAGTGACTATGTTTCGTTTCATTTTTTTTAAGTTAATTTAGAAAAAACGTTTGAAGCATTTTTTGTCATTAATGGTACCTTAAATGTTTTTAAAGTAAAGACTAAGCGGCCAGCGGCAGTGAGTTGATCATCTATATTTGATCAATTTAGCCTTCTCAAAGCACAAGGACTTGCCTAAATTAAAATTCTTTATAAAAAACAGTTCAAGCATATTACAAATGTTAGATTAAACATTTAACCTTGATAAATGCGCGCTGTTGGATGTGTGGAGACTGGAAGGCAGCTGAAGCATGCTTTGTAGGATGGAGGCGCCAGTGCATCACTTGTTTGTTTGTTTTTTTTCTGTGAAAACAATCTAAAAAAAAAAATCTTCATTTTTGCTCATAAGGGTAGGAGTGATACATCATTCTGACCTGTAACTCGTCAACTTTTATTTTAGTGCACTCACAATATAAACAACTCATTGTGCGTTTATAAAATAAATAGGAAAACAGAAGATGCGCTTTCTGCCGTCTGGTCTTGAACAGCATCGCTTCACACAATGAACTGAAACTCAGCGAATAGCCTCACAGACATGATATGATATTTTATATATATACAGTATATATATTTATAAAGCTTTAAATTACCACTTTAAAACGAAATAATTCAAATCGAAAATAGAAACTTTCATTATGTAATCTGTAAAGATTTAAAGATATTTCTACTGTATATAAAGGCACGTCCATTGAAGAGATGGCAAGTAATTTTTTTCTTCATCTCAATTATTGATGAATGTCTAAAATATAAAAATAAGGAAAAGCTTTAAACAGGCCCAATTACATTTATTTTATAATTCAATTAAAATTATGTTCTATAATATACTATAAAATTATAATTACAAATTATACTGGCATTTGTGAAACTTTAATAATTTTAGCTGCTTATATTTTCTGATTTTTATGTTTCTCTGTTCTAAATATCTTAAAATTTAGAGGATTTGCTGAAACACAATTTTGTACAATATGCGATTTATTAATAAGCCTATTAGTATTTTAATCCATACTGCAAATGTTTTAAAAACACCTTTAAAAATTACTTTATTGCATTCCAGGTGCTTTTAAAGAACTTTTCAATATATATGTTATCTTATATCTTAAATGTAAACCATGAATTTGTTGTATTCCCTGTAGGGCTGCAACGATTAATCGAACGATGTTGTGAGGCGCGTCTAGACAATGAAGCCGGTACTTTGATTAGTAGTAAATCTCCATCACGTGCGTTCAGCTGGAGCGGCAATTCAAACACCCCGCCGTAAATCACTGACAAGCCACGCCAAAAATCGAATGAAAATCGAATTCGATTTTCAGCGCGATTTGGCGTGGCTTGTCAGTGATTTACGGCGGGGTGTTTGAATTGCCGTTCCAGCTGAACGCACGTGATGGAGATTTACTACTAATCAAAGTACCGGCTTCATTGTCTAGACGCGCCTCACAACATCGTTCGATTAATCGTTGCAGCCCTAATTCCCTGTGTAATGAATCACTTAACATTGTAGGTGTTAATATTTGTATTGGGTGTGCCCTCATACTGCTCATGTCATATGCTCATGTCACCTGTCTTCCATATAAGGACACATGCAAATAAAGGCAGTTCCGGTTCATCAGCATACCGAGTAGTCAGCATGTTTTCTTGCCTCCGTATAAATTGATATAATTTACCGGTTATCCTACGCAAAATGGCTGCGCCAACAGTAGGTATATCTGAGCTTTGTTGTTTATGATGAGAAAAATCAAGAGTTGAGGACACTCAACAAAACTGACAAGACTCATTTGAACACTTCTGATTAGACATTGCATTCCTAAACTCAGCAGAATCATGTGTGATGGTTATAATATACATAACATCCTTCAAGATAGACTGGAAAACTGGGTCGGGCTTTCTGGGATGGTTCTAAATTGGTTCAGGTCATACTTAGAAGGGAGAGGCTATTATGTGAGTACAGGAGAACATAAGTCTAAGTGGACGTCCATGACATGCGGAGTCCCACAAGGCTCAATTCTAGCGCCGCTGTTGTTCAGCCTGTATATGCTCCCACTAAGTCAAATAATGAGAAAGAACCAAATTGCATATCACAGCTATGCAGATGATACCCAGATTTACCTAGCCTTAATGCCAAATGACTACAGCCCCATTGACTCTCTCTGCCAATGCATTGATGAAATTAACAGTTGGATGTGCCAAAACTTTCTTCAGTTAAACAAGGAGAAAACGGAAGTCATTGCATTTGGAAACAAAGATGAAGTTCATAAGGTAAATGCGTACCTTGACACTAGGGGTCAAAAAACTAAAAATCAAGTCAAGAATCTTGGTGTGATTCTGGAGTCAGACCTCAGTTTCAGTAGCCTTCTGTTTTTATTGTTGTGATTTATTATGTATGATTTTTATGATTTTAATTCCTCTTATGTACAGCACTTTGAATTACCACTGTGTATGAAATGTGCTATATAAATAAACGTGCCTTGCCTAATATGCAACACTGTAAAAACGCCTAAAGAATTACGGTGCAGATGAGCAGATCTTAATGTAATGCCGCAATTGACCCTCTCTATTCATTTTCCTTTTATTAGCAACAGACGTAATATATTTAATTTGTTTGTGCAGGGGAATATGTCCATTTAGTGGCATTATTTGCCCCAGGTCCCCGTGGCCAGTACACACGCTCCACTTGAGTTCCTAACTGAATGTGTTCTAGCACTCAACCAAATGACGAGGACGTATTGTTTTTTAAGCTTATTATTATCAATTCTTTTATAACTGTATTACACGTCCATAAATATGACTAAAAGTGGGTTTTGCGTTGATATCCGAACATTATATCATAAAACATATTCTTTAGCAGCAGTAATATGTAGGCTACATTCATAAAATTAAATTCAAACTGTTTTACTCAAGTCTGTCAAATGATTGAATTACTGATATACTTACAATTAGTAGGGCAGTTAAAAAAAATTATAATAATAATAATTATATATGAAATATATATGAAAATTAATTTTCTAATAAACTTTTTTGAATTAAAAATATAATTACATCAAAATCACTTGAAAAACAAAAGATAAAAAATAATATTTCAACATTAATATGTTAAATTAAGTAAAACTTGAAGGTTAGACCTATTCACATCACTACACTTATTACACATTGCCACCTGCTGTGGAAAGAGGGTAAGAGTTTTTTTTTTTTTATTAATGCCATAAACAGATAATACAGTAATACAGAGATAATACAGAAAACATCAACATTCCAATCAAGTACAAGCAACAACAACAAAAAAAACTAGAGTTATTATTTGATCATTTTTAATTCCTAATGTTCAAATTGTATAGCGCTGACGTCACGTGAGGTCGTTACGTGGACCTGCAGAGAGTTCAAGACGTGTGGTCAGACATTCTGTTAGCCGTTCGGTCGGTCGCTCGGTCGTTCGGTTGAACGGTTTTGGCACGGAGTACGCGCCATAATAGTCCAACTCCGGGCAGTCTTCCTTATCTCTCCCACTTGCTACATTTCTACACGTGACGTAACCTATAGCACTCAACTTTTACTGTCTGTATGTCCACACACACCTCTTGTTTCGCGCAAAAAGGACACTCACTACGTGCACGAGGCTACATTGCGCATGCGTTGAACCGTGTGACGAACACATGTTTTTTTTTCATGTACCGTGCCACCCCAATAATTTAGGGGTTAATTTTTACTGGCTAATTTAGCTTGATCCATGATTTTGTGTCTGTAAGTCAATACTGGAGATGCCACAACATGTTCCAAGACATCAACACGTGAAGACCACATGTGCACAGCAGCACCAAAGATCTTACACTTCTGAACAAGACTCCATTTCAGTTAAGAATACTATGACAACTGCCATTTATAAATTATAACTGTTCGTTGACAGGACATTTAAGATACACTTTTTAAAAACTCAATTTTTAATTGTTTAATCGCTGTCTGGCCGTCTGAGATTTCTGTATAATCACAATTTGTTTTGGCAGTTTTACTGTTTTGGTAGTACTACCGCACACCATAAATGAGAATTGTTCGTTGTTTACCTTGAGCGGAAATGACGCCGAACTTTTAAAGACACAAATGGCGCTTATCAAAACAGATAACTTTAGCCATAAACTATTAACCAACCATTACGCAAAATCAAAAGTTCTCCGCATGAAACACACACGACTGACAGATTAACCTGTAAATGACAATATTAGCCTCAGTCACACTTCACAAATGACACCAGAAAACCGTTTAACGTAGCCTACTAGAGAAAACGAATAACACGTGTTGATCTGTCATTCGGGTTTCATCCGGAAAAATCCACCGTGCAGCACACATCCAAACATACATATAAATAAAGCATCAAATAATAATAATAAACGCCAAACAATACACTTAAATAATAAACAAATATAAAGCAAAAATATAATTACTAACAGAATTGAAAGCCTTACCGGCAATGACACATGTTGTCGAATAACGATTCATTTCACAATGTTTTACAAAACTACTGCTGAAGAGTGAACCGCTCTCCTTCTGTCTTGAGATTGAAAAGACAGTAGTTAACTAGAAAGGTACATATAAGCTAACCTGCTCAAAACCTTGCCCACCAGTGTCTGTTTATAGCGGAAGTAAATAGGTGTGACGCAGCAAGAAAGATCGCAAAACCAAGGTCTTTCGTAGCGGTTCACCATCATAAGTATACTCCTTTGGCCATATATGTTCTGTCGTTATACTAATTCATAATCTTTGATGACTTGTGTTTTATTTAAAAGTAGTTTTTGATCTTTGACCAAAATGAGCAAACTGCTAGAATAAATATAATGGTGGTTAAACAATGAGCATTCTTGTGCTTTAAGCATACCGTTTCTAATAAACATTCCGCGTTTCAGTATTTGCTTTAATTTGGTGTTGGATGTCATGTTGTCTTTTGATAATGCAGGTTAATGTAGCAGGCCCAACTCTTTCTCTATATTGACACTGGACTAAAAGCACATCAGTTAATTGATCAATATCATTTTAACCCAGATGTATCCTATAATTTTCAAACACTCAAATGCACACACCTGTATCCTGTGCGAATGCTGCTGATCACTGCGGATCCTCCAGGCAACTGAAGCCAAACACCTTCTCTGTCGGCCATATCTCATGTGACACACCAGTCTGTATGTAAACAGACAACAGTGCAGTGTTTTTTTTCTCCAACTCCACCAATATAGGCAACAACTGACCTATTGACTATTAATTTCTATAAAACCTCTGCAATTAAAATTACCAACATATGAATAGCAATCCATGTTGTAATAAACAGCTCACTGCTGCCTGTACCAATAAACCAAACTGGCTCCAGAGAGTAAAGTAAAATATTTTTACCTGAATAATGATCAATGATGCACACTTGATTTAGAAGAATGCTTTGCAACATACAAACAGTGCTAGACATGTTTGAAAACGTAAGACTTAGCGAGCCTACATATATGCCTATATATTAATTATATTTTACTTAACCTGTTAGTGGTATCTGTATTATTTAATGTGTTTAAATAAATCTATCAAGAAAACAAGATATTAAAACCACTGTGTTAATTATATTTCTGAAAAATGGATAGAAATGTTTATGTAAAAACTACTTTATCTGCAGTTTACATGTTTGCATATAATATTTTTTTTTTATTTGAATGTTGATTCACAGTTTGGGCTGTGTTGTTAACTATAACCTTTATTTCATAGGAAAGTGCAAGTAATAGGGCTCCTATCTGAATTAGATTTTTATTCTCAAGAAATTTTGATTATGGTTGAACTAATTTAAAGGCAGAGTAACAATTTGTTTAGTAAACCACTATTTAAAAAAAAAAGATTATTTTTTTCTTCCTGCTGTCAGCTTGTTAAAAGTCATTTGTTACAATTTTGTGACAAACTATTAATTTTAGTAATTAATTTTAGAAGGTGTTGAGCTCAGACAGATCTCGCTATGGGCATGCGCACATCAATCTAACGTTATTTTTATCTCACTGTACAACAATAATAGTGTTTTTTTTTATTATTATTATTATAGTAAGGGCTAAGTTTAGGGTTGGGGTAGGTGTAGGCGTTAAAAAAAACACAATCTAGTAATAAGTAGAAAAATTTATTTCATTGCCAGTTTCCGGTCGGAGCTGAATGACTTCTAGTCAGAACCATAGAGATATATATCTTTCTATGGCTCTGCTTCTAGCCTCCTATTCTTCTTTTTCTTTGAGTTTTAGCAGTTTGCATCCAAAAGCGTTGCGTTGCCGCCACCTTCTGGATTATTCTCCTGCCATGTTCCTCCGGTTTATTTCCTTCAGCTATTTCCTCTATCATATTTTCCTCATCAGACCCGTTCTAATTAAGAAATTACAAATTCTTCTACTGCCTTGCCCAATCATATCACTTTGCAGTATGTTTTTTATACAGGTTACCTTCCAACCCATCCCTTCTTAATTCTTCCATCATATTTTTTCTTTGTTCTTCATATTGTCTGCAATTTAAAATGACAATGGTTTCTAATATCTGACAATACTCACAAAAACCAGTAGGATGCTTCACTGTGTAATGTACTATTCAAATAGCTGTGTCCTATTCTTATTCTTGTCATCACTATTTCTTCTTTCCTAATCCCTCCCCAGTTCCTCACAGTGCCAACTTTATTTTGAATGGCATACAGATGCCTTCCTTTAGCTTCAGCTTCTTTTCAAACTATACTTTTTCCTTCAGATTTTGACATCTTTATTTTTACTTCAATATTATCAAATTGCTTGTTTAAATCTTCTTCATGTGTTTTATAGTTACTGCTATTCGTCACCTGCACTGCAGGGTTGGCAAATCAGTGTGACAAAACCAGCCCAACTACTGCTCAAAACTAGTCCACTCATGGCCAAAACTATAGCCCAATCATGCTACGAGGCAAATTGGCTGTCAAAATCACTCCAACATTGAGTTCCAGGAGTGCATCTTCACTTGAAATCGCATTCTGGGAAAAATTGAGAGCATTGATAGTAGCATATACATAATGCTATTTGGGAAAACTTTATTCTAACAAAACTGAGAAGGTGCTGACATTCTAATGTTGGGAACCTTTCTTAGCCTCTTGATGTTCAGTCCTTTCAATCCATCAGTTAACATGGAAATGGATGTAAAATCATATTGTGACTGCTGGAACAGAAGACTAAAAAGAGAGAGATTAGTGGTTGGTGGCAGCTGGCAGTCTGATTCATGACCTGCCACTGATAACATCTGAATATGTGTTTGTCACAACATCAACCACTCTCAAGAATGTATGAACCACAATGACAATAAAATGCAGAAGCATGTGTCTTGCAACCAGACACACCACTAGATGTTTACAGTGACAGAGTTTGATCTGAAAATTAGAGGTCATAAGTTAAAGAAGTTCACTTCCAGAACAAAAAAATTGATCATTTACTCACCCCCTTGTCATCCAAGATGTTCATGTCTTTCTTTCCTCAGTCATAAACAAAATCATGTTTTTTGAGAAAAAAACATTTCAGGATTTCTCTCCAAATAGTGGACTTTTATGGTGCCTGTGAGACTGAACTTCCAAAATGCAGTTTAAAAGAGCTCTAAACGATCCCAGCTGAAGAAGAAGGTCTTCCAAGCGTTATTTTCTAAAAATAAAAATGACAATTTATATACTTTTTGACCTCAAATGCTCATCTTTTCTCTGTACTCTCTGTATTCTGGTTCAAGACAGTTAGTGTAGGTCAAAAAACTCCTATCTCATTTTTTTTCCAACTTCAAAATCGTCCTACATCGCTGCAGAAGTACTGACCAAGTGTTTACAAAGTGAATGTGCAAGAAGATCAAACGCCCTTTACCAAAAAAAAAAGAAAAGGTAAAACAGCGATGTAGGACAATTTTGAAGTTGGAGATTTTTCGACAAACGGTCTTGAACCGGAAATACACTGAGCTAGACAAGATGAGCATTTGAGGTTAAAAAGTATAGAAATTGTAATTTGTAATTTTTTAGAAAATAACCATTTGTTTTGCTAGATAAGACCCTTCTACCTCCGCTGGGATCATTTCAAGGCCTTTGAAGCTGCATTTAAACTGTATTTTGGAAGTTCAAATGGGCAGGGCACCATAGAAGTCCATTATATGGAGAGAAATCCTGAAATTTTAAATAAGATTTAAGAAAGATAAACATGAACATCTTGGATGACAAGAAGGTCAGTAAATTATCTGTAAATTTTTGTTCTGGAAGTGAACTTCTTTAGAAGCTGTGATTGTTCATTGTTAATTTGTTCATTATTATTTTGGTGCCATCTAGTGTATAATAGTTTAATTGTCAGAGATCACTTCCTGATGAAGTCATAAAACGTAAGATCTTCAGTGAATGATGATCAAATGAGCTCGAGCTCCAGGGGCATCATCAAGACAAACATCATTATATTAAAATCTGATACCTGTTCTCAATGTCCATCAGCATGTGGGTTTTCATCCTGTTTTTCACCAGTCTGGAAGGTAAGGTGTTTTAGATCTAGTATTTTGTTCCATTCTTTTAGTGGTTGTGGTTTGCTCTTTTCTATTTCTATTCCTTTAGTGGTTACTGTGTAGCTTGTTGAGACACTCAACTCAACTGTCATGAGATGCACAAACACAAGAAAGGATTTTTAAACATCACCGTACATTTGCCTAACATGTAACTGTTTCCAAAAGCTTCTAAACTGAACTGATGTTAAACAAACATTTATTTATTTTATGTAAAAATGCATAGATAGATAGAAAGATAACCACATCCTGCATCAAGTATCTCCACTGTGGTTTGTGCTTGTGCTGCTAAAATGCGTCTAGATTTTTTTTTAAAGGAAACTAAATTAAATACATTTTCTTAATTCTAACTTGATTACTTGATTTTATCTTACTTGATTTTTTCTAGAATAGCTGTTTGTTGCATTTTTTAACCCAAATCAAACCTGCTTTCAGTGTGTGGACATGCTAATGCACCTGATAGAGTTCGAGTGATGGAGGGAGATGTCCTGCGTCTACATCCAGGCATTCTTGAACTCAAGACAGATTTTCAAATACTGTGGTCTTATGAGCAAATCAATGTAAGCACTCGTGTCGCACAGATTTATGAAGGGAAAATTTACACCAATTATGATGACAGATTCAGTGGCAGAGTCCAGCTAGACCAAAAGACTGGAGTACTAACCATCTCAAACATCAGGACCAATGAATCTGGACTGTTTGAAGCATTCATTGTTATTAACAGACAGATCTCAAAACGAAAGTTCAACGTTGATGTATATGGTACGTTTCAGCTGTTATTAATACTAACATATGTAAAATGTGTTAGTGGTCTGGCAGCATTTGCCTATTAACTATGTGTATGTTTCATTCAAAGTAGAGATCTCACTGGTTACTGAAGAACAATCTCCAGGTGAGTGTTTCTTCATTCACTGAGCTCATAAATAGTGCTAATCAGCTGCTCAGAGCAGAACGAGAGGAGTACTGCTCACTTTAGTATCACCTGCTGCCTCCAGTCCATAAACCATCTGGAGGCACGTAACACTTTGCTGTTGGATGGATAGATAGCAAGCTTGCAATCTGATAACTAGAAAAGACAAACATATTTGAGGCCATAAGTTGCTTTTCCTTTGAACTATCTATCAGGTATATCACAAGCAAGCAACAACAGCTGCAATCATCCAACCAACACCACAAATAGCTTCCTGCCACAAAAACCTCTGTGCAGCTTCTGTCTCTAAAGACAGAACAAATAAATGAAACAAGGTTTTGATGAATACATTTCTTCTCTCTCAGATTGCCTGCATCACTGTGGCGTCACTGAGGCTCTGGTTCGTCTGGTTCTGTCTGGTCTGGTGGGAATCACTGCTGTTGTATTTCTGGTTGAGCATTTGAGGTTCTCAGCTCAGAAAAGAGCAGCTTCTTCTGTGTGCTGATGATACTTTCTCATAAAATGCATTTGCTTTGACATTGAATTGACCTTCCAGGAATTAACAACTAATAACAATGGCCTTTATCATATGAGCTGAATGAAATCCAGTACTTATTTTTTACTAACTTCAGGCTGCTGATTTCAAAAATAGCAGCCGTTTGCTGCATCAATTTTACCACAACCAAACAGCCACAGAAAAGTACGGCTTTTGTGAAAAAAGAAGCTTATTTATGAATAAACTCTTAAAGTTCTTTGACATTAAATTGAGTATTTTAACATATTAGTCCAATCCTTTTTAGACTGTAAGCTAAATTATAGATTTTTTTCATATTCTGTAGGATCGCTAGCCGATCAAGTAGAACAATTAACATTTTAATCATTAAAAGAAAAAAATAAATAGGAATTCTTCAATATATATGCTTTCAAGTTTATATTCAAACATTTACTCACTTTTTCTTTATTAACTTTCTCAGTGTGGTGGGTAAAGTGAATGGGTCTTTTTGCTACAGTTGTTGTTTGTCAGAATATATATATATATATATATATATATATATATATGTAAACACTTGTGCCATTAGTTTGCTTAAGATTTTCCCTTCTGTTAAACATTTCGGTTATGTTGAGTTGCAATTTATTTTTCTTCTTGTTTTTACATTCTGGTTTTGTTTTTACAGAAGCATTACAATGGAAAGAATATAAAAAGTCCTGCATATTGACTGCTTGTGTTTAATCAAAGTCATTTCTAAACTAATCTCTACCCTCTCTGTGAGGAAACATCACATTTTAGTCTGCTTTTCAAAGAAGTAAACATTGTCATATTAGAAACAGGAGGAAAACAATAGGAAACAGGGAGAAATTGATAGCAAAAGTTTATTGGATAATCTTAGTTGTATTATTCCCAGTCATCGGCCTGACACGCAACAGCAAATACCAAAGCAACACTGATGACAAAATATTGCTTTACAATGACTTTATCTTGGGACTTGGATTTTTTTTTATTTCCAAGATAGATGGAAGATGATACAACATACAACATAAGTATTAATAAACTTAAATTTAATGTGTCCAATTCACCTGATCTTCATGTACACTGTTGTTCAAAAGTTTTAGAGTTTTTTTTTTTTTTTATGCTTTTGAAGGAAGTCTTTTATGCTCACCAAAGCTGCATTTATGAAATGAATGGTCTAACTAAATCCTTTTTTCCTGATATTCAAATAGAAAAGATGTTTAAATTGTAAAAATATTTCACAACATTACTGTTTTTGTTGTATTTTGGATCAAATAAATGCAGCCTTGGTAAGTGGAAGAGACTTCTTCCCAAAAATATCTTACCAATCTAAAACCCTGAACTGTGGTGGAAACCGAAGTACTCGGAAGAAAACCCACACAGACACGGAGAGAACATGTAAAACTCCACACCGTGCAAATAGCTACAGATATTTGATCATTTTATGCAATAATATTCACATTTGTCACCCAAAACTAGTATTTGGAAAACATATTACAAAAAGTATTAAAAATGTGCAAATGGCTAGGTTTACAAAAATGTAATTGTACTTTAAAAAAAAAAATCCCTTCTGACAATTACAACATGCACACACACACACGCACACACGCACACACTTAAAAACGGTGGTCAATTAATAAGCACATGAAAACTACCACTGAATAAAATTGGCAGTGATTTAAAAAAAAATTAAAAATAAACGCCCCCTGCTGCAACACTGTGAAAAGGACTTTAACATTTTACTAGCCTTTGAATGTAATGTTAAAGATTTTAGAAGGGGCAGTCAGTGACAGAGAGGAAAATATCAGTTTCTTTTTTCCTAAATACTTTTATACTGAGAACAGTAATTACACGATAACTTTAACGATACCTATAAAGAAAATTTATGATATTTTTGATACATTTTTGATGATAATTATAAACACATTAACAGCCAATCAGAATCGTAAAGCTTGAGCATTTACACTGGCAAATGACCGAGCTCCAGCCCTTATAACAAACAGACATTAAATGTTAATAAAGTTATCGTTATAGTATCATTAAAGTTATAGTTCTTGGTGTGAACGAACCTTTAGAATCCATTTTAATTTAGTGTTATCATCAGATTTCTAATCAGAGGTGGAATTTATATTTATTGACTATCAAACCAATGTTTCACCACTCAATGCATTTGTGTTTTTACTATTAATGCTATTATGTGTTCAATCATATTAATATTTTTCGAAAGACACAGAAATTTGAAAGCATAGCCTGGATGCTACATGGGATAATTGTCATTTGGTATTTTTGTTTTGCAAAGGCCTACACACTACTGAACGAAAGCATGCTTGTTTTCAAGTTTTAAACTGAATTTATTTGAACTAAAAATGAAACTGAAAAAAAATTAAGTTTAGTCAAATTAAAATTCACCAAATCTCCTTTTTTTAGGTAATCAAGCGCTCATTTTCATTATGGTCTTGGCTTCTACATGTAGCAAGATTCACAGGCTTTGTTTGGATTCACTTTGTTAATATTTGGCGCACTTGAGATGCATGTTGTGCAACCAGGGGACAGTGTATCAAATAAAAGATCCGCTAAATGAATAAAAGTAAATGTGAATGTAAAGGGTATGCACTGTCAGTGCACGTCTGTTTTGATGGGTTGATAACACATCTCTGGCCCTCAACTCTTCACTACGACACATTATTTAAGACAGTTCCATTTGTTACACTATTGATACAGGTACTTTGTTTATATATCGTTTTTACCTGATAAAAGAAGATCATTATGCCATCATTTGTAGCAAATATATATAGTGAGTAAGAAATACTAACAGAAAAACTAAACTAATGAAAAGTTTTTTTCTTTGTTTTTTTGTTTATTTTTTTTATTTTTTTTTTAAGAGAGGTTTGGACGGGGTTAGGAAGATCATTCCACTATTAAAGGTGCAGTAAGCGATTTCTGAGATATCCCCTTTGGTCTGCCAGGCGTACCTAGACGGACTCAAAATGAGAAATGGTCCCAGTTTTAATTCATTAACAACTATTTTTTTTTTTTTAAATCAGAACAGCTGTCATAAACACATACAATGAAAAAATGATCAAATATCTGTAGACTAGTAGTTTTTTCAATTCCACCTCTGATTAGAATCATTCTATGGCAAAAGACATTTTTTTCATATCTCTATTTATTTTATTTTTTTTTTCACTTCTATACTTTTATTATTTTCTGACCAGCTCTGACCAGTCAGTGTTTCTTAACCCCAGTCCTCGGGATCCTCCTGCCTGAATGTTTACATGTCTCCCTCTCCATCTCCTCAAACTCAGACCTGATGAACTGAATCATATGTTTTTATTGGGGAGACATCTGAAATCAGTGACACCTGTTGCTAGTAGGTTCCTGAAGACTGGAGTTGAGAAACACTGCTTTAGGAGACTTCTAGAGATTGAATGATAATCAGACCAATAAACTGATTTTAAGCAAATTTCCTTAATTCGGTTTTCGTTTCATGTTAGATCTACCAATAAATGGGGAAAATAATCATTCTGATAATAAGCCATCTAAACATTCTGAAACTAATTTGAAATGAGTTGACAAGCTCTGCTGTCATTTATGTTCATTTGAAAACGTTAGATTTATTTGCCAATTATTATAATTGTTGATATTAAGATATGAATTCACATGGGTATAAAGATAAAATTGATAAAAATGTGATTTTTCAAATTTGAATTCAATCCTATCAGTTATTAGATTCCAATAATTGGTATCAAAAAATAAAATCAATCTCTATTGATTTCTTGTTCTAATAAAGAAAAAAGTTAAATAATAAAAATCACAGTTTAAAACACATTGTATGCAAAACACATTGGCTCAGTGCACATATAATAAAAACTATATCTTAGAAACACTTGATTTTGTTAGTACACTGTGGCCCAATTTACTAAATGTTTGTAGTTATTAGAAATAATTAGTATAAAAAAATAAAATAAATAGAAATACTTATTTTTTTATAAATACACTATGAAACAATGCTGAGAAATTAGTTTAGTCAGCTGTAAACCTAACAATTGCACATGATTGATAACACACCAGTGTTATTCTTCAGTAAACATTTTTTTCTCTCTCTCATCACACCTGAAATGAGAAAAAATACAAAGGTTGTCAAACAATTCAAATAACTGATCTCTATAAATGTATAATTGTAGTGCATGTGCCAATGTAGAATTAATACATGTTGCACAATCTAGGACTAGTGTTACATCTGAAATGAAATATACCTATATATACACCTAAATTTATTTATGTATGTAACTATACAGGAAATAAATTTGGGATTATTCACAGAAATTGATTTTTATGCAATCAATACAAATAGTATGATAGTACATTGAGATTCACAATTACACATTACCTTGCCTGCAGTGACTTATTTCTCTGAAAAAGTTGTAAAGCGTGTTTTTTTCCCCCCTGAAGTTTCACTGACTAACATCGACTTCAGAGAAATATTAATTACAGGTACTGGATGGTCAACTCAAATTAGCTGTTTTTTACTTGACATTACAGTTGTCTTTTGAAATACATGTTAGTTGCTGATCTTTTGTTTGCTAATGCAATAAATATGAATGCAAGGCTGGTGCAGCTAAACCTGACATATGGCCTGTTTTTTCCCTCAGATAATAAATGAACAACTGCTTAAATGCATACCTGGTCTGGCAGGAAATTCACCATCTCAATGTGATTGGCAGCTGCAGGGTTTGGCACTGCATTTCGAAAGCGCTGTCAAAAAATGATAATAATAAAATGCATTTAATTTTGGTGACAAATATATTTGAATATCCTTCAAAACATGAAAAAATAAATAAAGCAAAAAAAAAAGCAATAGAAGAAAAGCTTTGAACAATGATTAAAATGGCATCACATCAGGTTTATTCATCAAATTACTTCAAAATACTATTTATTAGTGCATCCCACATAATACAGGGCTTTTTAGAAGTTCTCATGAAAAATGCTTTACAAGAGCAATGTCAACCATTTTTGTGTGGTAATACTTACCCTGTTGAAATCTGCTACTACTACTACTACTACTACTACTACTACTACTAGTACTACTACTACTACTACTACTACTCCTCTTCCATTTTCAACTTGTTTTTCTCCTTTGACTGGTTCAATCATTCTGCTCATGTTGAGTGGCTCTGTGAGGTACAAAAGGAACAAAAAAATATTAAACAGGATTTCAAATTGTATTTCCTTTCCTTAAATAGTTGCTGTCATGATTAAAGACAATCTGTAATTGTCTAAACCTATTGTGGACTCCTATATTTGGAAAATGACCATCTACAAAAAAAATATAAGTAAAACATGGATAAGACACATGAGTGGTGGCAGATGCTGAGTTTAGGTGTACAGTAGCTGTTACTTATTGTTTCAGCTGTCAGTGCAGGTGTTACAGAAGTTATTGGACCTATGTACGAAAACCAAAAGGGAATTTTGACCTTGTGGAGATATTATTTTTGGTCCCCATCATATAAATCATGCATAAACTTTTTTGAAAATCTAAAAATGCAGAAAGTTTTGTGTATGTGTGTCTGGGGGCCACTGTTCAGCAGAGTTTAGCTCCAACCCTAATCTAAGGGCTCTTCATTATTTACCTCAAAAGAAAGGAAGTAAAATGTTACAACATGCCCTGTAGGTGGGGTACATTCATTGTAACATCTTAGGGGCACGTTATAACAGAACCATATGACAGCTTAAAATGTTATCTGGTCGAATGAAAACTATATTGTCAAATTTGTCTCTTTTTAAATGAATACTAAACATTGAGATGAAAAATTTACTTCGGCCAGAAATGTACTTTTACTATGGTAAAATAAATGTTCAGCAACATCAATTGGCGGCTCGCCAATCATCTAAATCCGGCCCAGCAGGGAAGAAGTACGCACAGGTTGCTTGAATTGCACCAACAGAAAAAAAATGTGACCGCTCAGTCTGGAGCCCTACAAACGCCTGTCAAATCTGCCGTCTATTGATGTTGTCACTGCTGCGTCCCAATTCGCTTACTTATACTATGCATTAAAAGTATGTACTCTTTTTGTGAAGAAAAAGTACATACTTTTGAGTATGTAGCAGAATAGTAGGCAAGCTTTGGGACATACTACTTCATCATAACGGCTTCTTTAACGAACGCCCTGGTGAAAAAAACAGCTAAAACCAGCCTAGGCTGGTTGGCTGGTTTTAGCTGGTCATAGCTGGGAGGCAGGCTGGTTTTAGAGGGGTTTTGGCCATTTTTCCAGCCTGGCCAGGCTGGTCTTAGCTGGACCAGCTAAAACCAGCCATTTCCAGCTTAAACCAGCCTAGGCTGGTTTTAGCTGTTTTTTTTCAGCAGGGCGCTCTGTTGCTTAGTTACCTGAATCCTGTCACTGTTTAAACTGTCCTGTCAATCATCACAGTTAATATTCATATACATTGTTTCATTTATTTTCCTACCGTATTAGAGAGAAATGAAGAGGCACTTTCTTTCACGAGTCTTTCATGCCGAGAACTCTGCTCTTGTGTTTGCATAATTATGCATTTAAACGTTAATGACCAACCCTATCATTATAAAAGTTAATAATGTTGCTGCACATGAAATATAACACGGATAACATTAAATAAATGTATTTATCAGGTTACACACTGATTATTTATCACTCAAACCCCTTTCTCTACCTGTCCGTTGGTCGCGCATATCCTCCATGTTTGTAGTTTAACACTTTTTATACGTGTTTGTAGTTCTAATCGAATCCTCGTTCACCGCGCAATGTGTTGTGGGCAATATTAGCCGTTAGAGTGTGCATTGATCCACACTTCGAATTTAAGTAGTAGACCATCCGGGAAACTTTGGAATACTTTAAGCATACTACGTTTTGGGACATACTAATTCTATTATTAAATTCTATTTAGGACAGATAGTATGCGAATTGGGAAGCAGCAGTGGTCTCTGGTAGATTGTTGTTGTTCTTTAGCCTAGAATCTAGACGCGCCCCTAGCGGCAGCAAATTACATTTGCTTCCAAGGTCAGTCTAGTTACTAGGGGTGTAAATCGGAGCCTTCAAGACGATTCGATACGATACCGATTTCTTAAGCCAACGATTCGATTATTTTCGATACTTCAGAATTCCCTGTGATACGATGCGATTCGATCCGATTCGATTCAATATTAGATATTTTTACATGATATCTATTAAGTTTCAAATAAATCAACAAAAATGGTAAATAATTTGCCTTTTATTGAGAATACAGAAACAGTATTCTATTCACATAATGTGTATGTTCCACTAAAGCAGTTGTGCTCAATGCACTGCAAATAGAACAGCAAATATAAGTTACTGCATCTACAAAGTGCAATCAGATAAATTGTAATAAAAATAAAAAACTTATAGTGCAGGTCTACTATTGCCAATTAGCCTATTCATCGTTTTAAAAAAGTTTCTTTCATACAAAATTGGTTACATTTTGAAAATACAATTTGCATCTTATTTAGAGGTAATGGTCACACATCCTCTGCAGTAGATGAACTGCAAATAGAATACTAATCCACAAAATCAGTTCAAAATCATCGCTCTTGAAAGTCAGACAACAACGTGAGGTCTGTGTGAACATGAACAACATCATAGACGGACTGTGAAACGAAAGTAAGGCGTGTGAAGAAGAAGACAGTGAGGTTAGTGCCACCCGCAGCTTAGGAGTAGGTAGTACGCTTAATACATCGGAGCAGACAGTAAAAGAAAGGTCGGAACGGATTCTAAAAATAGACAAGTGAACAAACAGGCGGCAAAATAAACACATTAATCGATATTCTTGCGGACGAATCGATGCATTGAATCGGCGGCTGCATAATCGATGCATCGATACGAATCGATTAATATTTACACCCCTACTAGTTACTCTCAATTCACTTAAAATTCCGAAAAATCCAAGATGTACCAGGCCAATCACGAGTCGGTGGGCGGGCTTAACATGATGACGCCTGACCTGCGACCATAAATTCCGTCAGACATGAGGTGCGTTCGACTTCATGCGGCGCCGCCAGAAATCGGCTGCCGCCTTACAAAACAATGCATTCTGGTAAGATCATTTGTCCGACTTTGATCGGCGCTGCAGCCGCCTTTCGATCACGTGTTCCATCAAAGTACCGTGAGAGCAAAACGAGAGCAGCCGCAGAGGTCAGGCGCTGCAGCTGCTTAAAACCGGCTGCGAAAGCCTTGATGACGACCAACTTTATTCTCATTGGTCAGATTATGTGATGACAAGCACGACGTGTGCTGCGTGCTTTTCTTATAAAAGTTCCTGTATGTAATCAATCTTTATATCGAATATCTGATATTCAGACAAAACATTAATGATGAAAATGAAGATTAGGCGATATGGTAAACATATATTCTTATTGTTTAAGAGTTAAAATTAAAGTATACTGCTAAGAAAAATGTTTCAGCACACTACGGAAACTCCTCCCCCGACTGCAAGGGGCTGCTCTCGCCAGCCGGTGGCAGGCTAGTGTAGTGCATCTCGAACGCACCTATGAATTCCTGGTTCTGTGAATAGGGGTTATGCCCAACAGGCTTCCGTTTTCTGCTAAACAGGTCTCGTTGCTTCCGGTTCACGCGTTTTGCATATCCCTCTTTAAATATGAACATGATTTACTCAAGATTCATTCAAAGTAGACACTAAAAATGATCATAACCAATGTCCATCACATATGTGGATTGATATATAAAAGTTTTATATTTTTATTCTTTTCACTAACATTTATATATAAATATCGAATGAAACGTCCACAATAAACAGCTGGCTTGTTTAACTGATTACCTTAAAAGTCCGTCGATATCGCCATTATTTATTACGGGTATTAACACGTTCTCCGACAAGCGGAAGCAATGAGACCTGTTTTCCGGGGTTGGTCAGGTGACGTTCGACATATAGCCTATTACGCGTGGAAAACTGAACAGTATTTATATAATTTTTTACTTTGGATACACAGCCACGTCCATCTGTCCTGAGCAGGAGTTCGTTACATGTGAACGCGCTGTGGTGTAGAATACGCAAACACCGGAAGCGATCTGTGGCGTGCATACGACACTCATTGTTCACACAGTGCACAGTAGTGATGCGCGGGTCGTCTCATAACCCGCGGGCCCCGCGGGTAACCCGCGGGTCGGGTTGGGGCGGGTAAAGAAACTGTCACTTTATTTGCGGGGCGGGTTGGGGCGGGTCATTAAATACAAAATAAAATAAAAAAAATCAATGTATGTTGCGTGCAATTCCCTATAGCCTATATTACATATTTGGGAATATCTATTTTCATATTTTATTAAGTTCTTTAATAAGGTTATCAACACGTCACGTCACGAAAGCGCCAAGCAGCTCCCGCTGCCAGCCACAAGCGCATCAAGCGAACGCTCATTCGGCTCTGCAGGCCTGGTGCTATGCGTATTTAAATCTCCTCTGATGCGCATTTTCCTGCATTAGCCAAAATCATGACAGTCAACCACATCCAGTCATATGTGAATGAATGTAAATATTCGCTAAAAACACACAATAAAGACAGCAATGATGTAGTCAGGACTGTGGCGCCGGCTTGCTTTGAAATGTATTTGGTGATTGCGCCCGCTGCGTTTCCTGCACCCTAGTCATTTTAAACAGTAGCCTACATAATAACGAAAACAATATCTTACAAATAAAAAGAAGCAAATTTTCATGATCAGAACTTCCTTAAACCAGTGAACCTTTAAACCTTTCAGTCCAAGGATCCAGTAAACGAATGCGTTCAAACAGAAAGTTCAAGACGAAATGAAGCATATATACCCACATTTCTTCCGGCACCGCTAACGTTACACCACTGATTATCTTGTTATTAATATGATTTGATTTATGGTTCATATTCATAATCGTACAGTATTGTTGCCAGTTTAAAGGGCGAAAAGCACTTTCGGTTTTCATTTGCATTACAATGCATAGTATGTCTATTTAATTGTCGCGGGTGCGGGGCGGGGCGGGTTGTAAAAATAGACACAGTACTGCGGGGCGGGCCAAATAATTTCATAATTGCGGGACCCGCGGGTTGAAAAAAACCCCGACCCGCGCATCACTAGTGCACAGAGATTGTGGATATAGCGGCTATTCAAAATGGTAATTACTTGCGCTTATCCTGGTTGTTCAAACCCATTTAAAGCTAACAGATTACGTTTGCTTACGCAAACTCATCCTGGACTTTTTCACCGATTTCCCCTTCCGGTGTTTGCGTATACTACATCAGAGCAGGGTGTAATTTGGATTTGTCTGTGCATGTTTTTGTTTACTTTTAAAGGTTTAGTGCCCATTTATGTCTATTATTTGGCTGACAGACTGCACAGTGCACTGATTTTCGTTAAAAATCTCCGTCGCTCTGACTACGTCACCTGACAGACTAAGTCTCTGATTGGTTGTAGCGCTATCCTATTGCCAGAGCCATATAAAAAGAGAGTTGCGACACTCCCATAGGCTTCCATAGGAACTGAGGAATGCGGAAGTAAAGCGTGTCATGGAGCGGTCAATAGTTCCAAACAACCAATAGCTCCTCCATTGAAGCCCATTCATTTCAGCGCTTCTCAAGCACAGTCGCAAGTATATTGAAGAAATTACTGCATTTCTTTACATTTTAACGCATCAGTTGACCTCTCGAAAAACTGGCCAATAGTGGTGTTTTATGAAGCGTGTTATAGTTAATGTTTATCGTTAAAAAATAAACAGTTAAACTGTAAATGCAGCTGGATAACGTGAGAAACACCGTAATAGCGACCATAACCAGATACTAGTTGTCATATTTTTATGTTTTTAGTCTTTCTGCTATCTTTCTCTCACTGTAGGAGGTTGAATGAGTTTCAGTAAAGACTGCATTCAAGAAACACGATAAAAATGTATGCTGAATGCAATTCGTTGCCTTGTGTTTTTTTAAACATTATTTTCATCTTTTCTATTATGTTAAATGCCATTTTTGCTTGCCTTTTATAATATTCACTTATGTTGTATATTTGAATATCATAAAACAAGAGTAAATTACTTTTTTTTTATTTAACATTAAATCGTTAAATCGAAACATACTGTATAAAAAAAGAGTGTTTGATCATGTCCAAATACACATGCAGATGTATTTAACCTTAAATATTACACTAACTGTAATCTAAATACTATATTAGAAAATGTTATCTTTTAAATGGTCAGGATCATTATTGCACATATTAAGTACAAAAAAACCTCCTCAAAATATTTACTAAATAGAACTTAACTATATATATTACAGTTATTTAATTGAATAAAAGTTACACTTAAGGTGTTTGGTCACATTTGACTGCCAAAGAGTATGAGAACATATTAATTATGTCTCTTTATCACTCCCCAGAATAAAATGCGATTGTAAAGCGTATTCAGAGAAGTTATCAATACACAATCAATGCACATTATGTGTTAATAATTACTCGAAATTGCTGCAAATATAGTAAAACTGCTGTCTATCCTATTTAACTCCATTCAAACACATTGACAGCGCGGAGCTGTTTGGAACTATTGAGAGCTCCATGAACCACGTGACCGTGCGGCGGCGAGATCAAAGCGTGTCGCAACTCTCTTTTTATATGGCTCTGCCTATTGCGTGGAGAGGAGTTTGAAAGACAACCGTTTATCCCACCCCTCCGGTTGAGCCCTGTCTATGGAGAGTGCCCAGACCCTACATTTATGTGGGTCTGGCTTGCCAGGCTAGTTGTTCTTGGCTCTCTTGCTTTTCTTTTTCAGCTGGCCAGGGCAACTAATTAGTGCAAAAACAATTCAAGGCACCTGCTCATACTTCTCCCCAAAATGATTGGCGGGCCTCCAATTGAATAGCCTTGGTTTTTGTTAAGATTGTTTTAAAATCACCTGAATTAAAAGTTGTAATATATTCCAGATCGTATTAAATGTTGTCTTACAATTATACTGTAATGCTGAATGGACATAATATGTAAAAGAGAGAAAAGTCATTTAATAGAGACACCAGTAACAGTATTAATATCAATACTTTATTAATAATAGGCTACTTGGTAAAAAAAAAAATGCCATTAAACACATATTTAAAATATGCTGTATGTTGTTTCTACCTTAATTTGGAGGTGTATATAAATACATAAAATATAAAGACAATATAAATATAAATATGCAATTAATCATGTTTAATAACAGAAAAATGTTAGACAGCACTGATGTTAACCTTTTATAGATGTTGGTGTTGGTAATATTAGTTAATTTGAGTGAATATGCATTTCAATCTGATTGTATGCGCCCCCCTAGAAAGAGATTGGGACGGCCCCCACCCCCTTGGCCCCCTCTAGTGTTGCCATGTAAATCATTAAAAACCATAAATTTGGTTATGCTAGCATGTGTGGTTACAACTAACCCCACTTCAGTTTGTGCCCCACGCTTCCCTATATGTAAAAATTTTGCATCATATAGGTGCTTTATCAGAACAAATCTGGTGTTTTGGGAACCTGACACTGCTATAATTTTACACATAATGCTATATAATACAACTGGGTCCCAGAGTCGATAAATCTGAAAACAACGCCATTGCATTTTCATGTGTACAGCCAATCCATGTATTTTTTAATGCAATGATGTCCTCACCACACACGTCTTGACCAAGTGTGCCGTATGGTATGAGATCCGAAAAGTGAAGCCAAAAGTTTGATTCCCCCCAAATAATTTTTCCCAAAGATGGTTTCCATTGTGTGAGGTAGTTTGGTTTTCCAATAAGTTCGCTTTTAGGTAGTTATTTAATGCTATAAAAACGGGGTGTAGTGTCATGATTGTGATCTTGCGATTGGGTCTGGGTCTACTGCGCAGATTCTGGCTCCAAATTACGTCATTTCCCCCAAGATGGCAGCGACCATATAGGGGGTGCTTTTCATTTCTTACTTTTGCATCCTCGTTTCCTTTCCTTACTTCCTTTCCTCGCGTCTTAGCTCCACCCCCTTAGGATACGATGGAAAGATTAAAGGAAAGGAAATGAGGACAGAGGAATCAAAGGCTGAACATTGGAATATTCTTGACCACTCAAGCGTCACTTCAAAGCGTCTCAGCTGCGCTAAAGGGATCTGCCCATATGTTGTTAAAGTTCGTTATTAAAGGCATTCATAACAATTATTAACAAAGCAAGATGCCCTGTTTAAATATATGACATTATTTACACTGCAAAGGTAAAATATAAATGTAAATTATTATGACATATCTGAAGGGGGAGGAGCGCGTCACGTTTAGTCGATAAAACACTTCCGCATAGGATACACCCGCGTATCCTCGCTCAAGACTCCTCAGGAAGCCTCCTCACTCCTCGATCCTCACCTCCTCACGGTGCAATTAAAGAATTGAGATGTCCTACAAGATGGCTGAGCTTGATCGGTTTCCGGGTCATAGGATGGAGGACGGAGGAGCGAGGAAACGAGGAGGGATATTGAAAAGCACCCAGGGTCTGCATCCTCCTTAGGATCCTTCCTACCTGGTTGAAGGAGGAGGGGTCCTACGAAGACCGCAAAACCTGGAAGTGTCTGTGAATTTGGACAGCCTACCCTTCTTTCAGTTCCCTCCCTTACCCGTTGCTCATATTCTGTCGCCTAGCAACCATGACAGCGCTAAGCAAGAAGTAAGGTTATCTGTACTGCAAAAAACAAAAGAACTGCTCTTTGGTCCCTAAAAGCGTTAAAAACTGCTTCAATCACTAACAAGAAATTAGCTGTGTGTAAGGGGATATTCACAAAGGCAGTAAGAAAGAAGCTAGTTTACGAAAGTGATGTTCTTTAACATATAAACATACAATTTTTTTTAACATATAAAAAATAACATCATGACTACCGCTCGCTTCGTCCGCTATTATTTGAAAATTCAGGAAGCACTCTGCCGAAAGGAATTATGGGATAGGTAGGACGGGAAAGGATCCACCAGACCCATCCTTCCAATTCAGGGAAAAGGAGGACGTATTTGTGGGCCGCATTTGAAGGATCCTACGAATTTGGACAGCCTTCGTCGTGGCGCTGTAACGTAACATCCTTCAAATGAGTCCTACGAAGGATGTAGACCCTGAATTTGGACACAGCCCAAGTGTGCCGTACGAGTCCTGAAAAGTGAAGCCAAAACATTTTAATCGCCCCCCGGTGGCTGGCTGTAGTATATGTCATAAACCCCGCCCTCTCCATGTAATCTAATGGGACGTGAGCCAAAATGAATAATCGAAATTACACTACAAATATTTTTTTTCCAAAGATGGTTTCCATCGTGTGAGGTAGTTCTTATAATGCTGATTCATTTTCAGGTGTTCATTTTTCTAATAAGTTCGCTTTTAGGTAGTTATTTAATTCTATAAAAACGGGGTGTGGTGTCATGATTGTGATCGTGCGATTGGGTCTGCGCGAGTTTTGGCGGGATTTTGATTCCGCGGCTCTGCCTCACGACTCCACTGCGCAGACTCTGGAATGAAGTGGAGACGCGTCGTCCATCTTTTTTTGCAGTCTATGGTCCTGACAGACACAGCTACATCAAGTAACAGCAACAACAACATAAACAAACAAACAATGAGCGATTGTATTTTTATTAGCTAACATTAACACGGATTAATAAAGTCTAATAAACGTATCGTTCTATGTTCATCTTGTTGTGTTGGGTTTGTATACAGCGTGCAAAGTTTATGCACATGCTTTAAGTCTTCTTCTCCATTTTTAGTGTCTTTTTGTGGCTGAACTACAGCGTCACATACCAGTCTGGCATGTATACTACATAGTTTTGAACCGGTTTCGTGCGTACGCAGATATTTCTTAAGACAACGCTGTTTACAGAATTTTTTTTTTTTTTAGAATGAGGAAAAAAAGATTGGACAGGGAAAGCTCTGGCTTCGTGTGGATAATCCCCAACACACTTGACTTTGAAGATATTATTTAGTTTGTTCAGGTGTGTTCTGGGTTGGAGCAAGACTTTGCAGGACAGTGGCCCTTTAGGACTGAAGCTGCCCATCCCTGGTATAGGGAATAGAAAAGACTTTTACAGTACAAAAAAAACATTACACCAATGGCATGTCCATGTAATGCTATGATAGGAGTGTGAGTTTAAAATAATTAAGATTTAAAAAATATTTTTCAAAAATTTTAAACAGTAAATCAAAACTGCAAAATGAACTGGTTTAGTGATACTGGTGACAGACCGAGCAGTAGCTGCGTTTAGGCGGTCAGTACCTGTTTGAGTGACGCTTGTTGTCAGTGCTTCATGTGTCAGGTCAGGTGTTGCAGAGGTCAGGGGAACTTTGTACCAAAGGAGAGGTAGAGAGGTTAATTCCATAAAACGTTTTCAATGCTAATCATTTTAAAATTAATTTGCTAATCATATTTAAAAAATAAAACAAAAAGTTTAAAAAAATTCTAATTTCTGAATGTTTACTACTACTACTACTGATAAATACCTGAATACTCTTAGAATTGTTTTTACCTTTTACTTACATTTCTTGAGAAAATTAAAGCGGTTTACTTGCATTGTTTTAATTGGTTCATATTTCCTATAATACATAAACGTGGTAGTATCTTAAACGGTGACAGTAACAAGTTTTTGGTTGCAATCAAATCAAACAGATTTTTTTTAAATTCTTACCGTCATCAAAAGTAAAATTATTTTGAATATTTCCATTTTTGCCATAAATGAAATAAAAAAAACGATCGAATCGACTGATGTTCTGTATGATCAGAACCAAATAGTCAGACTGATTTTTCAGTTGGCCCATATTGTTTGGCTGATTCTCACAGATCCCTGAACGACACTGGTACTGTGCAACCAGCACACCTCCTTTTAACACAATCACTTGGCCATCTTTTCCCAGGTCAGAAATTTTACATATTGTCTTGGTGTAGTCACCCGCCAAGGATAGCAGCAGACCTGTAAACAAACAGATTGAAATCACAATCTACCCAAACTCACAAACGTAAGCTAACAGAAATGCATACAACAGTATAGAAATGAAAATGGTCTGTTTTGCGGCTTGATACTGCATACACGTATTTCTTACATTTATTCATTTATTATTGTATTCATTACACACCGGTTTGTAGTGCAGTTTTACAGTTTACTGTGCTTTGTTAATAGTCTAGAATCTAGATTTGCCTGTAGAAGCTATTAAATCAGAAGTCTGTCACATTCATAGAAAACAGCTTCAGTGCTGTAAAATAAGGTTGGATATTCCGTTAGGATATTGTGGCATGTCTACATTAATTAATTTCAACTCATTTGTAGGTATAATTAATTAAATTTGAAGGTTTTTGATGGAGGAATAAATTTTGACATTTCCCCCCCCTTGACTTTCAGGTTGCAGGCACCTATTCGGCAGTATAATTGCTGATTTTGAGTAATAATGCTTCACAGGAATACATTACATTTTAATGTCTTTTACAAGCAGTTATTTTAAATAGTAATACTATTTGGAACGATTTGGGTTTTTACTGTTTTTTGAGCACATAAATGCAGCCTTGGTGAGCAGAAGAGATTTCAGCTTGAATATTTAAAAATCAGTTTTCACAAGCCTGACAAGTGCTGCATGTGACAGAACAGTTGAGCTCCAGGACTGTGGATTACAGGCAAGAATGTTGTAAATAATTTTAAACTGTATTACACAGACCAATCATTTTGTTTCAGAAGACCTCAATATGTTGCATGAATCGCCAAGGACCATGGGTTTAGCTACTGGAAAAAGTCAGTCTCCAACTTTTGTTTGATGAACTAGGCTATTTTTAGGCTTTTGAGTTTGGATTATTGGTTTCTGTATTGCCTATTGATATAGTTGATTTTATTATGTTTATATTGGCTGAAATTAAGTGATTGTTTAAAGGAGTAGTTCACTTTCAGAACAATTGTTTACATATAATGTACTTACCTCGTTGTCATGCAAGATGTTCATGCTTTTCTTTCTTCAGTCGGTAGGAAATTATTTTTTGAGAAAAACATTAAGAATTATATCATTATATCCTGTTGTTTTAAGTTCACGGCTATTTTAAGCAGGCTGTTTGGGTGGTGTAATGTTATAATAAAATGTTTTCAGATAACCCATGTTATTTAAATTACTAAAGTGCTCTAAATAGACTATACTGAGCAATAATAAATTCAGACTACAACTTAAAAAGCACAGGTTTCACCTAATTAAATTATTAATTTGTTTAGCTATATAATTTATCATTTGAATATGAGAGCACTACCAATAAACGTGGTGTAATCATAAAAGAATTTATACATTAAATCTTTTTTTTTTTTCAGGAAATGTGCAGACTAGAATATAGCAACACAGTAGTGAACAATAAATGATAAAAAAAAAAGCAAAAACATTTTTTTTTTAAATAAGTAATTGAAAAAAGTCACAATATGTACGTTTTCGCCGATGTCGCATTTTCAAAACAATAAAATTGCGACGCTCGATGCAATGACGGAGCATGGAACGATGGGAAATGTCATTTCACAAATGATGTTCACAAAATTCTTACATATTGTGCCTTTAATAATATATATATTAACAACAGGGGATTATAAATAGCACAGTTTTAGTAAGTTAATGACTGGGAGACTTAGCAGCCATAGGTAAATTTGACCCCAAAGCAGTTCTAGTGTTAAAATAGTTGTGAACTTAAAACCACAGGACATAGCTGATGACTAAAAAATAATAATTTTATGACTCTAGACACTTGTGAAGACAGTGCCATAATACAGTGACTTTTTTAGCTATATCAAAACAGTAGTCATGTACATGGTAAATTTTACCCACTGGCATTTTTAGGTATACAAATACTGGAAGTGGTGCATTTCACCTTCTTTATATCTGTGCATTTCACGGACTAGTGTCCATGAAACACATTATTAGACTGTTTTCCAAAGCTGCATTCTATATTAAAAACCATTTTAAAAAGCATAATTGTGAATTCACAAAGGCTTTGATTCAGTTAAATAAATATATGAGATCCAGGTTAAATATGTGTGCGTCAATTATTTACAATGCATGCATTACACAGCAGCTCCGTTCACAGTACGCTGTTCCACAGGAGCTTAAACTCCATCTCTACATGTTGTTATGAGTTTGGGTTCTTAATAACGTTCATCTGGGAACTCAACGTGCGCCATTTCATCAGATTTTTAAGTTAAAACATTTATAAACCCACGCAAACTCAGGAGAGCACATCAATATCTGTCTCATTATGCTAAGTTCAAAATAAAAAAGTTTAAACCCTCGCACTGAGTTTTGATTAAATTACTGTGGCTATATCATTTCTGTGGTAAAGATATGGCCAAATATTAAAGATTAAGTGGACATTTCATTTAAATGTTGTTTAGTTGATATTAAACAAGGATTAGATCGAGCAGCGAAGTGTAAAAACTATATTCTGGGTGTTGACGCCCCCCTGCAGGCATTTGTTGCAATGAGTAATGTACATTAGCTCCATTGTTTACAATACATTATGTATTTCAACAGTTTTGTCTAAAAAAACCATGATTTCTTGCTTTTGATTCTTTATTTGAACTAATTATTGCCTCATTACTATTACATGTGTTTTTAGTCATTTTAAAAGGCTGTTCTTCATTTGCATCTATTTTTATTACCACAAAAAAGAGGGGAAAAAACATTATAGCGCCCTATGAAATCAGTTTGATTTCCAAAATTTAAATTTTAATTATTCTATACTTTAATCAAAAAGCTAATTACAGTAGTTTTATTTGTACCAAATTACTTTTCTGTATTCCATTTTAATAGTTCCATTAAATTCAAATGAATTAGAGGCAAAGTGGTGTTTGTGACGTAAGATATTTCTGAATGTGTTTTTTTGTGTGAATTTAATTCTTGTTTGTGAAATTCTAAGATTTATTTGTGGATCTCATTCTATTTATTTTTCAGTGTTTAATTTTTGTTAATTTATTTACATTTATTTGTGAATCATAACCTATTTATTTGGATTTATGCTACAATTCTACCCCCATATGTAATTCATCCCAGCCGAGGATAAGGGTCTTATCTCATAGACCCTATCTAGAAACGATTGGCAATTTTCCAAAAAAAAATTTAAATAAAAATGTATATACTTTTATATACATGTGCATGTGTACAATTAGGGTATGTTGAAAAACTCCCATTTCATTTTCTCCTCCAACTACCAAATCGTCCTACATCAGTGTTTTACCTTTGTTTGTAAAGGGCGTTTGACCTTCTTTGCACGGTTACTTTGTAAACACTTGGTCAGTACTTCTGCAGCGATGTAGGACGATTTTGATGTTGGAGGAGAAAATGAGATGGGAGTTTTTTGACAACGCATCCGCGTAGCAGAGCTAGACAAGATGAGCATTTGAGGTTAAAAATATATACTTATTTTTCTAAAAATGGCAGATCGTTTCACTAGATAAGACCCTTTTTCCTCAGATGGGATTATTTAGAGGCCTATTGAAGCTGCATTGAAACTCACGGGCACCATTGAAGTGCACTACAAGGAGAACATTCCTGAAATGTTTTCCTCAAAAAACTATTTCTTTACGACTGAAGAAAGAAAAGCATGAACATCTTGGATGACAACGGGGTAAGTACATTATCTGTACTTTTGTTCTGAAAGTGAACTACTCCTTTAAACAATCACTTAATGTCAGCCAATATAAACATTAAAAGCAGCTGTATCAATAGGCAATGCAGAAACCAATAATCCAAACTCAAAGCCTAAAGAAAGCCTAGTTCCTCAAACAAAAGTTGCAGACTTACTTTTTTCAGTAGCTAAACCCATGGTCCTTGGTGATTCATGGAAGATGACTGATCCCTGGTGAGGTATTGAGATCTTCTGAAACAAAATATAAGTCTATGTGCCTGTGTAAAACACTGAAAATTATTTACAACATTCTTGCCTGTAATACAGTCCTGGAACTCAAATGTTCTGTCACATCCAGGACTTGTCAAGTTTGTAAAAACTATGATTTTTAATAATCACACTGAAATCTCTTCTGCTCACCAAGGCTGCATTTATGCGAATTTAATGTTTCCAAACTTTGAAAAAGTACTGAATGAAAATTTGTAGAAAATAATGTGTGAAGTGATGCTATTGTTGTTTACAACAGATGCATGTGCAGAAGGCAGTGTAATCAGGAAGTAAATAAAATTGAACACAAGTTACACTGACAAATAGGTGTCTGCAACTTGAAAAGCAAGGAAAGAAAATGTCAAAATGTATTTCCTCTTAAATTTAATTAATTGTACCTACAAATGAGTAGAAATTTATTTAGCCCTGCCACAACATCATACCAGAATAACCAAACTTATTTCACAAGACTGAAGCCATTTTCTATGAATGTGACAGACTTCTGACTCCATAGCTACTACAAGCAAATCTAGATTCTAATCTAGATGTGTAACAAAGCACAGCAAACTATCTGCACTACGGTGTGTATGGAATACAATAATAAATCCAAGAAATGCAGGTTTGCAGTATCAAGCAGCTAAACAGACCGTTATCAATTCATTCTACATTGCTATTGGTAAAACTGCAACCGTTTTTTTACAACAATGAATTCAACTGTTAAATGAAAAGGTCCACTTTAGAGGATTAGTAGCTACTAGTTAATTCAAAAGTCAATAAATAAGCTCCTTTTTATGTGTATACGTTTAAAGTTCTAATAAAAAATATTTTTACTCAGGTGGCTAAAATGTTTACCCAATGGAGAAAAGTTTAGCTCAGCAGGAACATTGGGGGAACATTGCTTATAAATACCCGGCATTAACTGTTAACCCAAGTAAATTGTGAGCAGTGTGAAATCTGAAGCAAAATAACCCTGGGTTTCTTTTGGGGGGTTTAGAATAACCAAGGGTTAACTATTTCAAGTGTTAGAAGTCCTATGGTGAGTTTGCACTGTATTAGAGGCAGCTGCGTCTTTTTAGCAAGAATGCTATCAGTTCTCTTTATAGCGCATTGGCCTGCTGTTTTGAACAACAGATGATCTCATTTTGGATACATGGGGACATTTTATTATTTTGCATCTTATTCTTACCAGATGCTCTTCCCAAATGATTAAATATGAGATTTAAGAAACTACGCTAGCTGGTTAGCAGTATGCAAAGTTAGGGTGCTAACCAGATTAAGAATTATAAATATTTAATTTCAAAGTCTATAGCTTCTTTCCTTTTCCATTATCAGTAACATGTAATTGGAACGTCAGTTATCATTTATAATAAGGCAACATATCAGCTTAATTTGTACGTTTTTTAAACCAGCACAAAATGGCGTACATGTTTAAAGGCCTTTTAGCTGGAGGAATCACGTAAAGGGCCCCTGTTTTTTTTTTTTTTTTTTATAAAAAACATCAACATTTAAGGAACCACTTGTTTCTAACCATCACAAACCTGGCACGATTGCAAATTTCAGATAAAATTGAGTAGTATAATCCAGCCTTCACACAACGGTTTGCTTTTAATTGCTCTAAAACATCAGTAGCACACATGGAAAATATAATTAACAACCTTACCTGCAAAGACCAATACTGCCAATAAACTAGGCATTTGTCGATCTTCTGGTTGTTTAGTGTTTAAGTGCAGTGATGTGAACTAGGCCTACTACTACTTTCTCTTCGTGGGTGATGTGAATTGCTTTGTTGCAAATGCTAAAAAGAAAGCAATAACGCAGACATGCAGTTACCTGTCCTACTTCCTCCTTCCTGGCAAAAAGGTAAAAAAAAAAAAAAATTTCACCACCTACTGGGATGGAGTATGAAATCAAGATAGAAGGTGGCAACAAGAAAACATGTTCAGTTTCTTTTTGGGATGAGTAATTTTTTGGGATTTTTTTTTATAGCCACCTCATTGCACTCACCTCTACATGTGGTATTCACGAGACGTTTACTACTTATTTAAGTTGCTCTATACAATTTTTGCAATATTTCATTTCTTGTCTAAACTTGTTATGGCTGATTATGAATCGGAACAAAGCACTGCATTTATAGGATGATTTTCTTCCACTCACTGCATAGTCATTAGTAGTCTATTCTTGTCAGTTCAGTTGTAAATACAAAAGTACCTATAATTTGATCAAATAATAAATATATGCGTAGTCAAATATATTTAAAGTACATATCTGAATACTCTTAATACACGACAGTTATTAATACACGACTTGAGACAGTTAATGAGGGAATGTCTGTGTGACAAGATCACTTAAAGACACCAAGATTACATCTGGGAATAAAAAGTGTAGGCTTGTAACACTACTTTTCCCAGAAATGTTTATACAAAGTACTATAAACATGTTAGACTTATCATTTTTAATTATTTTAACCCTGCATAATAACACAATTCTATACATGCCATTATATATCTTTGTGTAAACCAAGATGAAGTTGAGTCCGGAAACCTTTTGGCTTACTAACACTATCCAAGTACACAAAATAGAAATATCCTACTGTAAATCACTCTTTTTTTCCCTGTCATGCACACAGATAAGGAATGTCGTTTCTATTGTCTTTCTTTTCGTTCAGTTTTCCGATTTATACTATAATGTATATTACTGAGAAGTCACATTCATTTGTGAATCAATTTGACAGTTCATGTCAAACATTTATACCTTTTTAGATCATGCTGTGCCAGACCTATAGCATTGCAATACTGACAATACTGAGTGTGGTGGCTCATTTATACTGTCAGTTACTGTGATGGTCCAATAGTGGATAAAATGTTTATAAAATGTTGATTACTGGTAAGACTTTACAATAACAGTACATGAATTATCATGTACTAATATGTGAATTAGTAATTTCTTGACTATAAACTAATTAGTTAAGACATGTATTAATCAAGAACTAATGAATACCTAATGTAACTATGACATGAGTCATATGAATTAGTGCATGAATAGCACCACCTTAATTACATGTTTGTTCCTGCATGTTAATGTATTAACACTTCAGGAACTCACAAACAGATGGCATGCAACAAAACTAATCTGGAGCAGAGATCTCTAAAAGAGAGCAAACACCACCACTCTGACCTGAACTTATCTCCTTGCTCATTTACGACCCCTTGCTCCGCTCTGACTAGTCCACCTCTCCCTCGCACACTTTTTCCCTTAAAGTTTGCACTGAAAGACAACATGTGTTAAATAGTGTGAATATGTTGTATTTCTGTCACGACCACACACACAGGGAGAAGGTGAGTATCTTTCAAGGTATTTATTAACAAACGTGCACAGTTCAACACACGTGCAAACGGGTGAATAAAGGTCTGTGGTCAAATCTTCAAACACAACACAACAGGTGAGTTCAAGTTCATAAGTAGTATAGCGTTAGCAACAGTCACTTCCCTTCAACACGATTAACGTGTTTCATAGGAGATCATCGGGGAAATCCACGAGGAGCATTTGGTGTGTTTCACAGGAGAACATCAGAGCAATCCACGAGGAGCACAGGAGAACATTGGAATTATCCACGAGGAGCACAGGAGAGACAACAGGAGGGGGAGAAGATCCACAGAGAAACATCCATGCAACTTCGATACCAGCCGGTGAGTGAGTGACAGAGGTAAGCATATAAAGGGTGTGGTGATTGCTGGTGCAGGTGACGGTGATTAGAATTCTGGTGATGGTTCACGGGTGTGCTGTGGTGGTGATTGGCTGGTTGGTGGAGGATCGTGGTGATTGGGGCTGAGGGAACGTGCAGAGGGTGTGACATCACCCCCTCCTCCACGGGTGACTCCTGGCACCCAAGAACGGCGACGGGGACGACCACGACCTCTGGGAGCTGGGCGTTCGGGATGTTGGCGGTGGAATTCCTCGAGGAGAGTCGGGTCCAGGATGTCGTCACGGGGTATCCACGATCTCTCCTCGGGTCCGAACCCCTCCCAGTCCACTAGGTACTGGAGCTGGCCGTTCCGCCGCCGGGAGTCTAGGATTTCTTGGACTTGGTAGATGTTGTCTCCAAGGATCTCTGGTGGGTCGGGAGGAGGAGGTGACTCCGATTCTGTGGAGGAAGGGAATAGGGGTTCAGTGTGGCGTTTGAGTAGGGAAACGTGAAACGAGGGAGCGATTCTGTACTGTGGAGGTAGGTTTAGACGGTAGGTGACAGGGTTGATTTGTGAGTGAACGGTGAAGGGCCCTATGTAGCGGGGACTCAGCTTCCTACTGGGCAGCCGGAGGCGTATGTCTCGAGTGGACAGCCATACCTGGTCCCCGGGGAGGTAAACTGGGTTGGGTAACCTACGACGGTTGGCGTGTTCCGTATGCCTCCGTACTGCCCGCTGGAGATGGACGTGCGCTGAGTCCCACACCCTCTCGCTCTCTCGGAACCAGTGATCTACCGCGGGCACCTCGGAGGACTCTCCAGTCCATGGAAACAGAGCTGGTTGATAACCTAGAATACATTGGAATGGGGTTAGGCCAGTAGAGGTTTGACGGAGGGAATTTTGCGCATACTCAGCCCACGGTAGATACTGGCTCCAGGTGTTTTGATGTTGGGAACAGTACGTCCGAAGGTAGCGGGAGATTTCCTGTATTTTCCGTTCGGTCTGCCCGTTAGTTTGAGGGTGATATCCGGATGACAGGCTGACTGTGGTACCCAGGAGTTTGAAGAAGGCCCGCCAGACCCTGGAAATGAATTGAGGTCCTCGATCGGACACGATGTCTTCTGGAAGTCCGAAGTTCCGGAATACATTGTGGAACAGTGCCTCTGCGGTTTCTAGTGCTGTGGGGAGACCTTTGAGAGGTATTAATTTGCAAGCTTTTGAGAATCGGTCGACTACCACTAAAATTGTGGTGTAACCCTGAGAGGGAGGCAGGTCTGTGGCGAAGTCTATGCCCAAGTGTGTCCAGGGTCGGCGGGGAATAGGTAACGGTTGTAATTTACCTTCGGGTAAGCGGCGTGGGGTTGTGTTGACGGCGCAGACCGAACATCCTTGGACGTACCGTTCCACTTCCCTGCTCATGTTGGGCCACCAATATTTCTGCTGGAGGAGCGAGAGGGTTCGCCTGCTGCCAGGATGTCCTGAGCCGGGGGACGTGTGCATACTATCCAGCAGAAGGGGTCTGAGACGGCTTGGGACATAGACACGACCCGGGGGAAGCTCCGGTGGTGCAGGTTCCTCGAAGGTGGCGGCCCGTATATCTTCGTCCAGCTGCCATAGTATGGGTGCGAGGAAGACAGATGGGGGTAGAACTGGATCAGGATCGTCAGAGGTAGGTTCAGGTGAGTACATGCGTGATAGGGCGTCTGCTTTGGTGTTTTTGTGGCCGGGTTGGTAAGTAATGTTGAAATTGAATCGGGCAAAGAATAGTGACCAGCGAGCTTGGCGGGCATTTAGTCTCTTGGCGTGCTGAATGTACTGGAGGTTCTTGTGGTCGGTTATTACGGTGAAGGGGAACTGGGCTCCCTCCAACCAGTGCCGGCACTCTTCGAGGGCGAGCTTTATTGCCAGCAGTTCGCGGTCTCCAATTCCATAATTCTGCTCGGCTGGGGTGAGTTTCTTGGAATAGTACGCACACGGATGGAGGGATCGGGGTTCATCAGACCATTGGGACAGCACAGCTCCTACGCCTACGTCCGCCGCGTCTACTTCCACCACGAAGGGCCTTGAAGGGTCGGGGTGCTTGAGGATGGGAGCGGTGGTGAACATTAGCTTAAGACGGTCGAAGGCTTGCTGAGCCTCTGGAGTCCACTGTAGTACCCGGCGTCCTCCCTTTAAGAGGGAAGTAAGTGGAGCCGATAGGAGGCTATAGTTTTTTATAAAGCGTCGGTAGAAGTTAGCGAAGCCTAAGAAACGCTGAAGCTCCTTCACCGTCCTGGGTTCCGCCCACTTGGCCACTGCGTCCACCTTACCGGCTTCCATACGGACTCCCTCCGCAGTAATCACGTATCCGAGAAAGGAGATGGAGGGTTGATGGAATTCACATTTTTCTAATTTCAGATAGAGTTGGTACTCACGGAGGCGTTGGAGAACCTGGCGGACGTGGTCTTGATGTTCCTTTAGGTTACGTGAGTAAATGAGGATATCGTCAATGTAGATGATTACGAAACGATGGAGGTAGTCGCGGAAGATTTCGTTCATGAAATTCTGAAATACGGAAGGACTGTTAGCCAGGCCATAGGGCATCACCTGATATTCATAGTGACCGGTCGGGGTGGTTTGGCGCCTGGCAGCAGGTCGATACTACAATCCCAGGGCCGGTGCGGTGGTAGTTGTGTGGCCCGTTCCTTGCTGAAGACATCGGTGAAAGACTGATAGACGGGGGGAATGGCGGTGGCGGATTGAGTGGCAGGACTTTCTATGGTGGTGGCGTGCAGAGGGATAGGACGGTATGGAGACTCTGCATCCGACGAGGAAGGATGGTAGCCGTGGTTCTCACACGTTTTACCCCACTCCAGGACCTCTCCTGTGCTCCAATCTATGCGGGGTTGGTGCTTAATGAGCCATGGTCTGCCCAGGATGACATCCACGTTGGCTCGCGGGAGTACTAGGAGGGTCAGATGTTTGCGGTGGTTGTGTTGGGAGACGAGGGTCATTTTTCTGGTCCGGCGAGATATCTTACCATCGCCCAATGGTGAGTTTTGGATTGTGGTAATTTGGTATGTGACCTCATTTTGAACGGTGGGAATTCGATGTTTAGCAATGAAGTGTGATGAAACAAAATTGCCAGCCGCTCCGGAATCCACGAGCACATAGATGGGGAGAGTACGAGAGTTTACTATTAGTTCAGCGGTAATATGGGGTAAGAGAGACATGGCTGGAGTAATAGATACGGTACTCACCATTGGACGAGGCGGGCGGACTGGACAGGCACTGATGAAGTGTGAGGCTTCTCCACAATATAGGCACAGGCGATTACTAATTCGTCGTTTCCTCTCCGCAGGATCCAGGCGATAGGAGTCGGTAATCATGGGCTCTTCAGCATCTCGTTGGGGTGACGGTGTTCGGAGTGGAGGGAAACTAGGTGCAGACTTTGCAGAAGGACACGCTGAGAGATGTTGAGAAATGCCTACTGCCTTCTTAATAAAAGTTTCCAGCGGTACATTGTCATCGTAGATGACCATATGCTTGCGGATCTGGGGTTTAAGCCCCTTACGGTAGGCTGCTAGGAGAGCGACTTGGTTCCAACCACTGGTGGCCGCTAGAGAGCGGAAGCGCAGGGTGTATTCATGAATATTGGACGTACCTTGATTCAGAGTAATCAGTTCATCGTGCACGGAAAGGGGAGTGAGAGCAGCTCCAAACACGTCCTTGAAGTGGGCAACGAAAGCATTATAGGAGATTAATGCATCGCTCCGTGAATTCCAGAGTGCATCCGCCCATTGAAGTGCCTGCCCAGTGAGGAGGGAAATCATAAAATATATTTTAGAAATTTCGTTTGGAAACTGGTGTGCGTTGGCTTCGATATAGAGGGAACATTGCAGGAGGAAACCATTGCAACCACCCGGGTCTCCGGAATAACTCATGGGGCGAGAGAGGGGCGTGTTGGAAATCGTCGTTGGAGCAGCAGGTAGAGATTGACGAAGGACGTTTACCATATCCGAAAATGGGTCGGGGGTGTCTTCGGTGATAGCGGCGCTCGCCTCCATGAGTGACGTGGAGAGTTATTACTTTTGGGCTGGTATCCTGTCACGACCACACACACAGGGAGAAGGTGAGTATCTTTCAAGGTATTTATTAACAAACGTGCACAGTTCAACACACGTGCAAATGGGTGAATAAAGGTCTGTGGTCAAATCTTCAAACACAACACAACAGGTGAGTTCAAGTTCATAAGTAGTATAGCGTTAGCAACAGTCACTTCCCTTCAACACGATTAACGTGTTTCATAGGAGATCATCGGGGAAATCCACGAGGAGCATTTGGTGTGTTTCACAGGAGAACATCAGAGCAATCCACGAGGAGCACAGGAGAACATTGGAATTATCCACGAGGAGCACAGGAGAGACAACAGGAGGGGGAGAAGATCCACAGAGAAACATCCATGCAACTTCGATACCAGCCGGTGAGTGAGTGACAGAGGTAAGCATATAAAGGGTGTGGTGATTGCTGGTGCAGGTGACGGTGATTAGAATTCTGGTGATGGTTCACGGGTGTGCTGTGGTGGTGATTGGCTGGTTGGTGGAGGATCGTGGTGATTGGGGCTGAGGGAACGTGCAGAGGGTGTGACAATTTCACAGCATATGTATGACGGCAAATCAATGCCATTAATAAACGAGCGCACCACTGATGCTGTCGTGCGCAGTAAATCATATGCGCCAGAGGAAAACAGATCTACATGACATGCGAGGAAACGGAAGGGGGTTACTTTTTATAGCAGGTCGAAAATACAGTCTGAAAAGATCTGTATCCCACTTTAAGGTTCAAAGTAAGAAGAACCTTGTCCATATTCACCACTATTATTAGACATAATGTGACGTATTCACAAAATAAAACCAGGCCATCGTATGAAGGAGAGGTAATACTTTTTATAGCAGGCTGAAGATACGGACTGAAAAGATACATATCCTACTATAACTTCAGCCAGGTAGGAACAACTTGACCATATTCACCACTGTTATGAGACATGATGAGAAGTACTCACAAAATAAAACACTTGATGATAGGCCAACGTATTTACAGTACGAAGGGGGAATACTTTTTATAGCAGGTTGAAAAAAGGGAAAATATCAATTCTGTTATTAGTCAATTCAAATCACAAGTCCTAACACATAATTTGTATTATCAACGTAAATGTTAAAAAAAACGACAATTGGGGCTTTATCAAAATTTACCAACAGGTCTAAAAGGAATTTTGCAAATTCTTTTAGGAAATCTGTATACGGCCCTGGTGGTATATACACAGTAGCCAGAGAAAGAGATAGAGATTTATTTTGCATGTCTGACAGAGTAACATTAAGTAGAAGTATTTCAAATTAATTTAAAATGTATCCTGTTTTCTGAGCAACACTGAGAATATCACTATAGATTGTTGCAACACCACCGCCACGACCAATCTGACGGGGCTCATGCTTATAACAGTAGTTCGGTGAAGTAGACTCATTCAGACCAATATAATCAATTGGTTTAAGCCTGGTTTCAGTCAAGCAGAGTACATCAAAACTATTATCTGTGATAATTTGATTTACAATAGCTGCTTTGGGAGTGATCTAATGTTTAGGAGCCCCAAATTTATTTTGCATTTTTCTGGTTTAAATCACAATCAGATTTTTTTTAGATCCTGTGTTAAATTGATGTTTTAAACTCACAATTCTAGGAACCGACACTGTATTTATAGACTGGACAGCGCCAGTACTATCATTTAGGTGTTCAGAACAAAATCCATCATCACAATAACACAGAAAAGCTTAGGACGCTTCCAGAAAAGACTTCAATAATCAACAAAGAGCAGATTCTGTTCTTTACACCATTCATTTAGAGCAAAGAGTCTACTGAACCTTTTGTGACCACGTCGATACATGGGACAGCAGTCCTGACACGATGATCTTTGTCGAGAGCGATGTGCTGCGTACCATTTCGATCAGACTCTTTAAGTCCCTCTTCAAGACCTCTGTCTGCCACAGCTTGATGTCATTCAATCGGGCGTGCAGGACGATCGAGCAGACTCTCCTTGTCCTTTAGGATTGTGGGTATCTGTGCAGGAATATCAAGAACTCAAGCACCAGGAAAACAGCAAGTGTGCACATTACCTTTAACTAAGGTAGAATGGATGTGTCAGACGATGGAGTCTCTGCCGATCACAGCACCGCGTTCCGTCTCGCACGGAGGGGAACGAAGTGGTTCCAAGTGGAGATCTCGAAGACTGGAGGCGGCGGAGAGGGAGAGGTCCTCGCCCAGGGCCTGGTTCGCGTCTTCCACTGCTGCTCCCAGGGTTTGTAGTGTCCCGGCGTCATTGTGAAGGATATCTGGGAAGATCACGTCCTGGGTGCACAGGACCTGTGCAGAGAAACACACAGAGTAGAGTTATTGGGAGTATTAGTACACTGTGTACTCACCTGGGATGTTTAGAGCATGGTTCTCCGCTCTCACAGCTTGGCCTTCCTCTGCAACAGCACATGAATCTGCTTCTCCATGTCATCACCTGCTCTCAAAGCTAGACACAAATTCGCCATTAATGCAAGTAACTGGGTAAACAATGGAAATGCGTGTCGGAATAGAGAATGTATGCAAGATTAGCAGCAACCTCATTGTCAATGCTAACGGGCTATAAGCGGTATCGGACTCAGGAAATCAAAATAAAACTAGTGATAAAGCGCTATGAATGCTTTTGTTGTAGATTACAAATGGGGTGTATTCACACGTTATAAAATACAAACTAAAAAAAAATAGACAATAAATTAGCTCGACAAATCTCCAACTCAAAGCATGTAGCAGTAACAAATAGGAAGTGATGTCTCCCACATTACTTTGAAACATGATGTGAAATATTCACAAAATAAAACACTTGATGATAGGCCATCATATGTAGGATGGGTAATACTTTTCATAGCAGATTAAAAATACAGTCTGAAAAAAATATCTTGCTATAACAAGAAACTTGTTCATATTCTGTTATTAGATAAGATGTGAAGTATTGACAAAATAAAACACTTGACAGGCCATCATTTGAACATTTTGGAGGGGGATATTTAGCAAGCCGAAAATACAGTCTGAAAAGATACATCTCACTATAAAACTTTTGTCAGGTAACAAGAAATGTGTCCATATTCACTACTGTTATTAGAAAAGTATTCACACAAAAAAATTACTTGATAGACAATCGTATGTAGGAGGGAGAATACTTTTTATAGCAAGTTGAAGATACAGAATCGCTTCAAACCCTAGAACTGAACCCGCAAAAAAAATCAAGCCAGCTGGTTCGGAGACTTACTAACCCGACTAACTCTACTAACACTAACCAGTCTCAGACCAGCACTGCTTCCCACTCAAAATAAATAAAATTAGCAAACAATCTAAAAATATATATCTGGAACATTGGGATCAAGAAACTAAAACACAAAGTAAATTATATCTATATTAAAAAATAAAAATCTAATTATGAATTGAAAGAATATTTCTAGAGTATTAGAAAGAGCTGGTTACCCAGAGAGGTGACTGCAAGACAGGAGACAGGAGACATTGAGACAGAGGTGCACTTCCTTCACTGCCACAAATTTACACACAATAGGAGACCTATATATATATATATATATATATATATATATATATATATATATATATATAGAACTTTACAGCAATGACTGCAGACCAACAAATAAAAATAATACTAGGAGAGGGACAGACAGCAGCACTGGCTACAAGATATGTATGGACGTGACACAGCCCTTTTTTTTCTTAGCATATTGCTATTTGTATTTCAAAATTGTCAATATTTTATTATGTATTCATAACTTTTACATTTATTATGTATTACACATATTGTTTTTAATTGTTTTAATAGTTTAATAGTTTTTAATAGATTCTCCTATCTTCTGTGGTATTCAATTCTATCAAGGATGAATCATCTTCTGTACCCTGACTGGTAATCGCTGCATTGCTTAGCTGCTTATTTGCAAATATATTCTTATTTTTGTAGTCAATAATCTCGTGAGAAGCTGTCTTTGACACCATCCGTCACTATTGATCTCTTAATGTCAGTGCTAGAATTTAAAGCAGCGTCTCGCTATGGTAAGAGTGCTTCAGGTGAGAGTTGGGCGAGTGAGAGAGTCACACCACCTGACGCAGTGGGTCATTCCTATAGATATGGTGTGATGGGAAAGCACTCACCACACAACTCTATCCACCACCATCTAAGACAGCAATCCTGCAAGAAGTTGACTACATAGGCCAAACCATCACCCACTGAGGTGCTTTATCAAGCTCTGTGATAAGCGAAGCCGCAATGCAAAGACTACCAAGTCTCTGAGTTGTTGGCCAGTAGGCAGTTTATTATGTCATTACTGACATTTATTTTTATTTTCTATATTCATACATATTCAGAATATGACACGCTTCCTGCTGCCAGTTGGTGGCGCTATAACTTTGACTCATAATAGTCACATTTATGGAATCGGCATCATACAACGAACAGACTGGTGAAGTTTCATCAGAATCAGGCAATGTGTGCAACAGTTATTTGACACTTCCTGTTTCTCATTTCTCGCCATAACTTTGTCGCCTTGCCACGGCCAAACCGTTCGAGATATCAAAAATCCCCTCGCAATTTAGCATCCCCAATGTCTTGAGATCATGTCGACCGAGTTTGGTGACAATCCAATATAAATCCTGGGAGGAGTACATTAAATTCCAGAGCATGCACTTTTTAAACAGCCCTAAATATCTCACTTTCTGTGGAGTGGAGCCTATGACATAGAGTACAAAGTTGTTTGGCTCAGTGAGACCTATATGTGTACCGAGTTTCATATCAATACGTGCAAGTATGTGTGCGCAGTACATCAAGTTTTCAAACTGTGTTCCAGGGGGCGCTGTAGAGGCCCTGAACCACGCCTGGGTCCCAGCCTCAGTAGCGTCCTGATGGCCGCAGATTCCGACGTGTGTGCAAATTTTCAAGAGTTTTTGAGTATGTTAAGGCCCCCAAAAGTGCCCTTTTGGCCTCGGACCCTAAAAAATCAAAGCATTATATGGCACCTTAAATATTTGAGGTGATTAGGGGATATTTTTATGATATTTTAATATGCTGCATTGTGACATCATAACACCCGGAAAACAACACTGTAATCCAAAGGAGCTGTTTATTTTAATTCTTGAAAAGTGATTTTTTTTTAAAACAAAATATCTCCTTTTGGAGTGGACTTTGAGATTTGAAACTTTGTAGATGTTTTTTATGCCCAAACATACACAGCACACACTGACTAAAATTCAAAAACTGAAAAAGCATAATAGGATGCCCTTTAAAGTTATAGTTTCCCACTGAAAATGGACAACACATTTTTTATCTGGATACTGTCGTGGTTCCTGTGTTTCACCTGGTTGCTTATTGATGGCAACATTGCCCAGCAGCATTGCTCAAAAAATGTTGACCTGTGTATAATCACCTTAAGGTTTCAGAAGAACACTCATACTCAAGACTGCGGGACAGGTGTCACTTCCTCTTGATGATGTCAGAGTAACAGAAAGAGAAAGATAGAAAAACTCAAAGTTAATGCTGCTCGCTTTAAAAACCAGGTGCAGCACTGAATATCTGATGCTCATTAAGATGTCTATCAGCATGGGGGCTCTAATATTGGTTTTCATGAGTGTGCAGGGTAAGTTTTTCTTTTTTATATAATAATGTTCTGGTTTGTTTTAGTATCCCACAGCAAGAAATATATATTTTCAAACATATATTTAAATATATTTCATAATATAGGGGAACATGGCCCAAAATATATTTTCTTAAATAATTTTCTAAATATATTTATGTAAATATATTTTACCAATATATTTAGGCCATTTTTTGTATATTTTAAAAAATATATTTTTTTTTTTAATTAAATTGTCTTGGCACTGAAATACATTTTAAAATATATTTTGGTATATGAAAATTATATTTCATTGAACTATACTATTTAGAACATATTTAGCATATATTTAAAAAAAATGTTTTTAATATTTTTCATTGCGCATCACTATTTAGAACATATTTTGCATATATTTAAATAAAGCGACAAAATATATGTACTTTTTTCAGTATAAGATTCTCTCAGTTGTTAACTTATTCAAACAGTTTAATTGATGGTGACAGTAGTCAGTACATAGTCTTTAAACAATTTTCAGTTCATCAAAAGTACTGCAAAAGTTGCAGTTTATCTTACATGGGCACGAGTTGCTACAATACATGTCTTAAGACAATATTTACAGAAACTTACGACGCTAGAATTATATAAATACATAAAGAGTATTTCATAGGTTTGACACGTCATGCTATAATTCTCGGATTCATGCTAAGATTTTCGGATACAGGATATTTCTGATTGCACACACAAGATGTGTTCAGAGGTTTCCAGTATAACAGTGTTTTCCCATTGTAGCATTTCAAAAAAGTAAGCCTAATTTACTGGTTTGTTGGTGGTTAACATGCCAGAGCCACTTAAACAGCGACCATATCCATATTTCTCTTCATAACTGCATTTTACACCATTTCACAGAAACACTTTCTGTTTAGGGGCAGGTAATTTCCAAACATCATTGTCTAAACCCTCAAAATGACCAAACTTCCTTTTCTACTCTTCAGATCGCTTTCTGTCAGACCACAGACAGGCGTTAGTGTTGCAATGCTGCAATGATTTCACTTTTCCGAGGTAATCACCTTATAGACTGCGACTAGAACTAAATGCTGCTAAACACAACTTTTACTACACTAATATACAACCCAGAGCAGTGGTTTAAACAAGGAGGTTTAAACACACAGCAAAATTGGTTGCCCACCTCTCCGGGTGTGTGTTCATGTGTTAATGACTAAACGTGTGTGTGTGTGTGTGTGTGTGTGTGTGTGTGTACCTGGTATTCATCACGTTGTGGGGACCAAATGTCCCCACAAGGATAGGAATACCAGTAGATTTCTCAGGTCCCCATGAGGAAACAGGCTTATAAATCATGCACAATGAGTTTTTTTGATGAAGTAAAAGTGTGCACAATCTCCTGTGAGGGCTAGGTTTAGGTGTAGGGTAGGTGTAGGGCGATAGAAAGTACGGTTTGTACAGTATAAAAACCATTACGCCTATGGAATGTCCCCATAAAACATGTAAACCCAACATGTGTGTGTGTGTGTGTGTGTGTGTGTGTGTGTGTGTGTGTGTGTGTGTGTGTGTGTGTGTGCACCTGGTATTCATCACGTTGTGGGGACCAAATGTCCCCACAAGGATAGGAATACCAGTAGATTTTGACCTTGTGGGGACATTTCTCAGGTCCCCATGAGGAAACAGGCTTATAAATCATGCACAATGAGTTTTTTTGAGGAAGTAAAATTGTGCACAGTCTCCTGTGAGGGCTAGGTTTAGGTGTAGGGTAGGTGTAGGGCGATAGAAAATACAGTTTGTACAGTATAAAAACCATTACGTCTAAAGGATGTCCCCATAAAACATGTAAACCCAACATGTGTATGTGAATGTGTGTGTGTGTGTGTGTGTGTGTGTGTGTGTGTGCGTGTGTGTGTGTGTGTGTGTGTGTGTGTGTGTGTGTGTGTGTGTGTGTACCTGGTATTCATCACGTTGTGGGGACCAAATGTCCCCACAAGGATAGGAATACCAGTAGATTTTGACCTTGTGGGGACATTTCTCAGGTCCCCATGAGGAAACAGGCTTATAAATCATGCACAATGAGTTTTTTTGACGAAGTAAAAATGTGCACAATCTCCTGCGAGGGCTAGGTTTATAGTCATAAGTGTTTGTCACATGTTTGTCTGTGATAAAACTATTTGAAAACCTGGAAGCTGAGGGTGCAAAACAATCTAAATATTGAGAAAATCGCCTTAAAAGTTGTCCAAAAGAAGTTCTCAGCAATACATATTACTAGTTTATGGTATATTTATGGTAGGGAATTTAAAAATATATATCTTCATGGAACATGATCTTTACTTAATATCCTAATGATTTTTGTCATAAAAGAAAAATATATAATTTTGACCCATACAAAGTATTTTTGGCTATTGCTACTAATATTCCTGTGCTACTTAAAGGTTGTATCAGCGATTTCTAGTGTAGCTGGGCTAATAATTATAAAATGTTGAATGTAAGTGAACTTCATCAAAAACTATTTCTTTTGTGTTTTGCGTTTATTGTGTTCTTAGTTATAAGATACAATGGTTATAATTTGTTCTACATGGAACCATATGCAGACGTTTTTGTTGTAAAGAGCACATATTAGTGACGCACATGATACCTCGTGCGGCGCGCTACAGCGCCATCTTCAGTATTAAATTTGCCGCTGACGGGGTCAGATGTATTATCTCTCGCTCTGCTAACGAGAACCTGGTAAGAATGTTTAAAGTGCAATGAATGAGTTCAGGGCATTATTTCATGAGATAAAGAATGTCTAATCGTAATGTAAGGCTGTGATGTCATGAAAATGAATGTAAATGGTCGCGTTTTGAATGCTTAACCGTGACTGGTATAGCTTACAAGTTTCTCCGTTCTGTCTGGGCAGAGTGAAGGGGAGAGACGTGTGTCCATGTCCAAAAGGAATAATTTGTGCTCTGTGTGTCTGCAGGTATGTTGTATGTTTACCGTGTTATATGTTGAGAAATGTTCAAAATGTTTAAAATCAACTTTATATGATTATAAATATATTATATGGTTTGTTAAAAAAAGTGAGGTCTGTCTGCAAAAGTGACATTGAATATTTGAATGCATCTTATTTGCATTTTTCTTTGATACATTCATATTTGAATGTTTGTTTATTTGTGTAAAATTTCTTATGTTTGACATTTTCCATTGAATTGCTCGCTGATATGAGTAAGAAGTGAAGAAACTATATTCTTATAGGACATTTAAATATAATATACTTTATATGCCATTCGACAATGATTTGAATCTTGTTGGCTATTCTATTCTGTTATTTATTTATTTTTGTATTTTGTTTTGTTGTCTTATGTTTTTGTAATTATTAGTTTAGTACATTGCCATCTTCAGTATTAAATTTGCCGCTGACGGGGTCAGATGTATTATCTCTCGCTCTGCTAACGAGAACCTGAGTGAAGGGGAGAGACGTGTGTCCAAAGGAATAATTTGTGCTCTGTGTGTCTGCAGGAATAAAAAAAAAACCTGAGACCTCCATCATCAACATCGTCTTTATTGAATGAAATCACAACCAGAGTAAAACCGCTACACTAGCCTAAAACATAAAGTGTCAATTTCAGCTGACCTTTCTTCACGATCCGCTCGCTGCCTGCCCCTTAAATTGTCTGTGAAAAAACCGCGTCTCTCTGGTCAGCCTAGGGTCCGAGATATGCCAAAAAAACAATCGGCACTACCAACCTTTCCACACAAAAACAAACAGTGTTCCAACCAATCAGCGTCAGGGGTTTGGTGATGTGGACTTTCGCTCCGCCTCCCTCACATCCCAGCACCAGTAGGAAAGTCCACAACACCAAACCCCAGACGCTGATTGGTTGGAACACTGTTTGGTTATCTGTGGTGTGTTGATAGCGCCGATTGTTTTTTGGCATATCTCGGACCCTAGGCTGACCAGAGAGAGACGCGTTTTTTTCACAGACAATTTATGGGGCAGGCAGCGAGCGGATCGTGAAGAAAGGTCAGCTGAAATTGACACTTTATGTTTTAGGCTAGAAATCGCTAATACAACCTTTAAGACTGGTTTTGTGGACCAGGGTCACATATATGCATATTACAATGGCCTCTAGCAGCCAATGCTGTGAAGAAGTTTTGAGAAAGAAACGGAACATAAAAGACCATTTTAATATTTAAAAGATAAAAAATATTTTCCTTGACCTATTCATTTTGATTAGAAATTGTTGTGTATTAAATTGTCAAACCTAAAGATTTTCTTCTATCTGTTTAACACAATAATAAAGAACAGCTGTTATATTAAACTCTGAGTGGTCACTATTGAAACTATATGTGGCCCCTGATGTATTGTATTGTAAGATTGTAGACAACAGGCTTTACTGCGGAGTATAGAAATAAAACAAACATATTAAGGAAGGAATTTTATTTCACTATTTAAAATATTTAAAATATCAATTTAAGGCAATTTGTGACCCTTTTTAAGAGCCACAGAAGTAAAATGAACAGTATGAGTAGGATTTGACTATGTACGGTAGAATATTAAGGCATAAAATGGCATGATTTATAATTCAGATACAGCTTCACACAAAACAAAAAAAAATATCTTATACAATGGAATTTCAGCCTTTATACCATTAAAAGGGATAAATCGAGTTTATCATTTATTATATTTATTTAAAACAATTACTTGTCTTATTTGTTTAGATTTTTATAAGGCACATTAACTTCTTTCACATTTACAACTCTGTGTTTGCTGCATAACAACGTAGGTCGATAATTGCAATAATTTGACCATAAAGAGCTGAAAAAATGTGGAAAAGAAAAAGTCATCCTCTGTCATAAGGGGGCGCTTTAAGAGTGCTGAAATATTAAGGTTTCCCTAGTAACGGCTGAATACAAATCAGCATTAACGCTGTTTTATCAGGCAATAAATGAAAATGACAACATGTTTCTGAGGACAGTCAGTTCCCTTCGGAGACCTTTGACAGAAGGGCACTTTGGGCATCTGAGCAAAAGGGGCGGGTGCTCGAGCAAAGTCCACGTAACAGGGACATTTTCTTTCTTATTCTTATTTGTGTCAAATAAGCAGTCCAAAGTTTAAGCATGCCTAACCTTAGTTAGGCCAATATATAGTTACGTATACAGTAGTCCTGGAACCTCACAGGAAATTTCACAACCCGACCACTCCTGGTGGTTGTGGTACTGCTGTTACGTGGAGGTCGACCTGGAACACACTCTACAGACGGATTTGTCACTTCTTGTGCCCCTGGGATGTGAGAGTGTGTATCATCGTGGGTCTCATCCACAGGATCCAATGTTTCTCCGTACTTGTGATTTGTTTTCCTCAGGTGGCGTCTGTTGCGGCGAAACTGTCGTCCTGCTTCATTGAGAACATTGTATGACCTTGGCTCATCTTGTTTTGAAACAATGAGACCTGGCTGCCACCCTCTGTCCGTTTCAATGTGTACAGTATTTCCTGCATTTAGTTCTGACAGGGATTTTGCTCCTACATTGTAGTGACACGCTTGCTTCTTTTGCAGGGTTTGGAGCGCTTGGTGAACACCTTAGGGAGTAGTTGGTTGCAGGACTTCACTAGACACTGGTAAGGTGCTCCTTAGAACTCTACCCATCAGAACCTGAGCTGGTGAATATGATGTACCAGTGATAGGAGTATTTCTCAGCGAGAAAAGAGCAAGGTGATGATCCACTCCTGATTGATCTGCTTTTTTCAGGACCTGTTTGACAGTTTTGATTGTTCTTTCCGCCAACCCGTTGGATTGAGGATAGGCTGGACTTGAGTGCAGACAGGGCCTCATCATGTTCTGGTTGCCACTGAAATGCAATGTCCTTTCTCAACAGCTGTCTAAGAGGGGCCGTCAGTGACGCCTCACCTCTAATGAATGGTGCAAGATATCGTATCATGCCCAAAAGGCGCTGCAGTGCTTGTCTATCCATGGGTGCTGGCATGCTTACTACTGCCTGTATGTTGCCGTCATCAGCTTTCACTCCCTGTGGAGTTATCACATGGCCCATGAAGTGTACATTGTTCACCTTGAATTGAATCTTGTCGGGGTTCAATTTCACATTGTGTTGTTCCGCTCTCTCCATTATTTTAGCAACAATGACATCGTGTTCTTGTTCTGTGGCAGCAGCAACAATCATATCATCGGCTACAATGTGTACACAGTCTATGTCTCCGAATATTCATTGTTGTACTGCTGGAAAACTTCACTAGCAGACTTGACACCAAACGGCAGACGTTTGAATCTGTATCTACCCCATGGCGTGTTAAACGTGCATAGTAGGGAGGATTCTGTGTCGAGTCTGACTTGCCAGTAGCCGTCCTTTTCATCGAAGATGGAGAAAATTTTCTTTCCAGCAAGCTTACACAGGACATCTTCAGTTGTTGGAATAGAGAAGTGTTGTCAAAGAACAGCTTTATTAAGGTCACGAGGATCTAGGCACACTCGTAATGACCCATTCTTTTTTTTCGGTGATAACAAGGCTGTTGAAACCTAGGAGTGGGCTGGGTGACTGGCGCTATAACATCTGCTTGCAACAGCTGATCCAGTGGATCCTTCAGTTTGCCGAGCACTGCTAAGGGATTTTTCTACAGCCATGTATGACTGGGATTGCCTTCGGATCAACATGAATATGATGTTCACCCGGAAACTGACCGAGCCCTTCAAAAACTGTTGGATGTTGTGCTATCAGCTCCTCTTTATTTAAAATGATTGATTACAACAGTCTCAACTCTTTTCAGCATTTGCATTTCACATGCTTCCTTACCAAGTATTGGAATGGACGAGTGTCTGTTGATGTAAAAGGGTAAGCAAACTTGCACTTTGGGTGTGACACACTGAAGGTTGGCCACACCTTCTGGCTTTAATTTTGTTCCACCATAGGCCACAAGCATAGTCGAAGTCGGTTGCAACAGCGCTGTTTTGTGCAAAGATTGATAAATGTTCAGAGGTATTATATTGGCTTCGGCCCCAGAGTCCAATCTGAACTTCACTGACACATTTCCAATGTCTACATCTGTGTACCATGCGTTCTGTACTGATCCACTGGTCTTGTTTAGTTCCACCGATCCGATGAATAATGAATCAACCATGACATTTCTATTGTGTTTAGGCTTTGTGTCTTTTTTTTGAGACATGCACACTGATGCAAAGTGGTTGGATTTGCCACAGGCATGGCATGTTTCGCCAAAGGCCAGACACTGTCGTGGAAGATGAGATTTTCAAATCTTTTGTCCTGTTTTGCATCTTTTGTCTTCTTCTTAATGGCGTGAACAGTTTTACTCTGCTCCCCCATTGCTTGAATCTGTGTTTTTGTTGCCTCTGCAGCTCTACAAATGTCCACTGTTTTTTCAAGGGTCAGGTTTGTTTCTCTTAAAAGCCTCTCCTTTAAACGCTGATCACTGATACTGAACACAATCTTGTCTCTTATCATGTCAGATTCTGTTGAGCCAAACTCACAGTCCTTACTCTTTTGTTTTAGTTCCATGACATACTTATCGATGGTAATCGCATCAAGCATGGAGTAAGCCCAGAACTGGTGCCTTTCGAAAACTATCTTCTTTCTTGGTAAGCAGTACTTCTCCAGTGCATTTATTATATCTTGCATTGTTTCATTCTCCCCTTTCATACTGTCTGGCTCAACAGACAGTGAGTTATATACTTCTAATGCCTCCTCTCCTAAAGCATGAAGTAGAATGGCAATTTTTACCTTTTCAGTTTTTGAGTCTGATCCTGTAGCAGTCATATAAATGTTGAACCGCTGTATCCATCTTCTCCAGTTTTTGCCTGTATTCCCCGACAGGACTAATGGAGGTGGTAATCTGAACTGATCCATGTTTATTTTCACTACGGCAGACTCACTTCAGTCAGGATGAGGTTACTTTCTTCATCAAGTGTCACTGCTGTCAACCGCAGGCTCAAGTTCATAAAACGACTCTCTTCTGACACCATGTAGTGTTTCTTCTTGTGCAGTGTATATTATAGACTGCTTACACAAAGAGGTATAACTCAGAAACACATTTATTTAACAGAACACAAGCAGCTCCGACCTCTAACCATCACATGCGTCTCAGTCTCTGTCATCTGACCCGGTAGAACCCCGTAGTCAAACCAAGGTGGCCTTCTAGTGGAGTCAATATGCAATTACATCACAAGTGCACATAACACTGCACCACATAGATCGAAATAAAATAATTCTTGATAATATTTAACATCGGAGAATCACTGACATAATTTAGAGTAGCCGAAAATGAAACTATTTAAATCTGTATAAAAGAAAGACAAACTAAGTCACAGCAAGAACAACTTTTTTTTTTTTCTTGTAATCTAGGACATTTCTTTTGACAAAATTACCTAATTAATGCCGAATGAGGTTTGATAGTGAACGCATCTCCACCGCAGAGCCACATATATTCGCTGGTGTCAGTCGCAAATATTAAACATGCGGGTCAGGAAGCGGGTCGGGTACAATATTTTCTTTTTCTTTTTTTTGCGGTCCGAGTTGCGGGCGGGTTAGTTGAAAACGTCGGTCGGGTTCGGGTTGTTTATACATTGACCCGCGCATCACTGCTCTGAACCCCTGGATTTAAAAAAACAGGGAAATTCAAAAAGTCTTAGGTTGTGCTCTCCCCTATAACTTTTACTTGCAGTTTGTAAAATGTAAAACATTGCCATAAATGTGTTGTAAATTACTAAATTCATTGTTCTAGGCCTATATAGATGGAAGAATATTGTTTTAGCGAAATATATAGTTGCATTTCACATAATTGTTATATGTAGCCTATAGATAAATATTAGACAGTGCATATGTTAACAGCCTGCACCATTCCATTAAAAAAAAATCTTCTTTTGCTCAGCTGAGCTGCGCATACAATTTTAACAAACATATCTGTCATGGGCTACTGTTAAACGCTGCAAAAACATGCTATAAAAATACGTTTTAATATAGAACTCCAGACTGACTGACTGACCGGCAGCAATGTTTTAACAAGTCTGAAGAAACAATCCTTACACATTAAAGGTTGTATCAGCGATTTCTAGCCTAAAACATAAAGTGTCAATTTCAGCTGACCTTTCTTCACGATCCGCTCGCTGCCTGCCCCATAAATTGTCTGTGAAAAAACCGCGTCTCTCTGGTCAGCCTAGGGTCCGAGATATGCCAAAAAAACAATCGGCACTACCAACCTTTCCACACAAAAACAAACAGTGTTCCAACCAATCAGCATCAGGGGTTTGGTGATGTGGACTTTCGCTCCGCCTCCCTCACATCCCAGCACCAGTAGGAAAGTCCACAACACCAAACCCCTGACGCTGATTGGTTGGAACACTGTTTGGTTATCTGTGGTGTGTTGATAGCGCCGATTGTTTTTCTGGCATATCTCGGACCCTAGGCTGACCAGAGAGACGCGTTTTTTTCACAGACAATTTATGGGGCAGGCAGCGAGCGGATCGTGAAGAAAGGTCAGCTGAAATTGACACTTTATGTTTTAGGCTAGAAATCGCTGATACAACCTTTAAAGTTGATTGGAGTACATTAATTGGGTGCAAAGTCTCTGGTAAGTTTGTCTTGCCATGTTCTTAATGATAAGTTATCAGTTTGATCAATTGGTCTGGTCTGGTTCTGTTTATCATTTTACATTACATTTATTCATTTAGCAGACGCTTTTATGCAAAGCGACTTACAAATTGGGAATACAACAAGTGATTCATCCTAAGGGGGCAGACCGACATAGGAAGGGCTCAAAAATACCATATAATCAAGCGTTGTTAGAAGAGTGCGGCTAGAAGGGGAGGTCGAGAAGAGAGGATTAAAAAAATGTATTGAGTCAAATACTGTTGAAAAACACAGTGCATTATGGGTTATCTCTAGCTGTTGAGCGTACATCGGTTGTACACTCGTTTTTGCGGTGCATTGTGGGATTGAATGAGTGCACTCGGGAACGTCCACTATGGTTTCGAACACCACTTAAAATGGCTGTCCCCTCAAATAGTGCCCTATTTGAGGGTATAGGGGGCGATTTCGGATACAGCCAATGGGTGTGACTCATTATACTATAAGCAAAGTGCCGTAAGTGACGTACGCTCTGCGCAACCAAAATGGCCTTTTTTACGCCGTCAAATGGCAAAATGAACGGCGTAAAAAGCAGCGCTTTTCTTGCACACTAAAACGCCGTCAAATACGGCGTCATTGACGTATTTTCGCGTATTTGTAATCACAACAGCGTATTTTGCGGCGCCAATATTGTTTAAAACGCCGTATTTAACGGCGTTTTGTATGTAAACGCGATTCATCTATAGAGTATTTCTGACCCTTTTGTCTTGCCATACCCTACAGTAAACTGCTGCCGAATTCTATTTCTGATGTCCTCACACAGTTTAAAACGCATCGCTTTGTAGCGTCCAGTGTGGCGACATGGTGTTAGAGAGAACCTTTCTGGCCTTTTGTACCATAGATATATATACGTTTTGTACAAGGTGACTTTTTTGTATTGTTGTTGTTGTTACAGTAATATAGAAATATTGCATTCTTACGGTCAAGACCTTATGACATTTGTAGGAAGTAACATGGCTTATTCTAAATATTTCCTGTGTTATTGTTTTTTTTAATCAACCTGTATATTTCACCTGTTTTCATATTTCAGTGGATGCAGAGGTTGATGATGCTGAAACAGTTAAAGTGATGGAGGGAGGTGTTCTCAATCTGCATCCTGGAGTTGATGAACTAAAGGGAGATGTTCAGATACTGTGGACGTTTGAAAGTGGCAGAAAAAGCACTCGTGTCGCACAGCTGTATCAAGGGAACATTTACACACATTATGACATAATATTCACTGGCAGGGTAAAGCTAGAGAGAGAAACAGGAATTTTAACTATCACAGACGTCAAGACTAACGAATCTGGACTGTATAAAGCAGTAATCATTGTCAATACAAAGATCACAGTGCAGAAATACAAAGTGGATATTTATGGTAAGTTACAGCTACAGTCAATATGGAAATATAACAAATAATATGGGATAAAAGCGATACATTTTAGGCTAATAACGGCAAACGGGGCATGATCTGATATGATCTCATGAAAAAAGTTTCACTGCAAAATCAGTGATGTGCATGTTTCCTTTTGTCCTACAGCCCCTGTCTCTGTACCTGCCGTCAGCAGCGGCTCATCCGTTAGTGTGCATCAGTCGACAGGTCTGTCATTTTCTGTCTTTTTGTAATGAACGTATAGCCTGGGTGTCTCTATGCTGCCTTCCACGCAGCGCGATTTTATTGGTCTGGCGTCAGCCAGGCTAATGAACGTTTACAAATATCGCACATCAGCAGTAGGCCTACACTGGTATTCAAGAAAATATTCAGGAGGGATGCAGGGCACCTAGTGAAAAAAAAAAAGAAAAAAAAAGATGCGGAACCTATAAATAAGCAAATACAGAAAATAATCAGAGAAGTAATTATAGGGTAAATTTTGACTTGAGTAAAGGTCATTTTCTGGTTAAACATCGAATAAAATTTTTGTGGCTATCAGTGGGGACCATGGTGGGGACAGAAAAAAATCCTTATAAAACGCATTTTTGTCAGTTTGGGTATAGTCAAGAAAAACGAAGCTTTTCAAAGCTCTGAATTACATGAAGCAATTCCTTCCTGAAATGATTCCAGCTGCTAGAAACAGCACACGCTCGCGGCATCTGTAAATGCAAAAAAAAAAACTCAGCCTAAATGAGTTACGACACATTTTACTGCAAATATTTTCATGAAAGTGTCTATTAAATATATATAATGAAATACCATTAAATTCAAAATGGTATAAAAAGTTAATGTGAAGTTGGGCTAAAAGGCTTAGCGTTTCAAACACTCTCAAAAAAAAAACTACCAGTGTATACACTGTGAAATGCATATCTTAATTACAGATATGTACACACATCTGCACTTTGTTGTTTCTGAATTCGACAGTAAGTTGTCTTCAGTCTACTAGCTAGTGAAGAAACACCAGCATTTTAGCCATGACTTATCTGAACGCGTCTGATTGTTACATAAAAGAGTTACTTTGAAACAGGCCATTGAAAACAAACTGTCCTAAAGAACCAGTTCATGGAAATGAATCAGACCATTTGCCCCAAGCTATTTACAATGTTGTAGCTATATAGTGTTGCACAGACGAGTGTTTCACTTCATTAGACCTCAAAATATCATCAGCACCCATTTGTGATGCTTTTCCCTCTCTTTCTCAAGTGATGGCAGTCGCTGACTTGAGCTTTATGAATCATTCTGAGTACACTAACAGCAAATTTTCATGTAACCCTACAAATTGAAACTGTCCACCAGGTACATCACAGGGATCAGAAGTCAGCAGCAGCACCACGCATCTTCAAACAAGAGAATTCCGCCCTAATAATCAAGGTACAATGAACATGTTACTTCTGTCTGCCACAAAGCATGGGTTTTCCACAAAGCTATTTATTTGTAGATCTCAGTTCATGAACAACACTCTGTATTTTCAGATTCTGTGCAGCACTGTGGTGAGGCTGAGGTTCTGATCCGACTGATTCTGTCTGGTCTTGTGGGGTTTGCCACTGTTGTCTTTCTGGTTGAGCACATGAGGTATTTCACAGCTGGAACAGGAACTCACTCTTCTGTGTGATGATGATACAAATCTATGCAACATCACATGATCTGTATTTTCTCATTTTAAACTACATGTAATGTATACATTTACTTCTGCCAAGGTACTACTAAGGTATTACACATTATCTTTATAACACCATAAAAAGTATTTTTCCAGTCTAGCCTCATGAAGTGGAATGTGAATGAATAATGAAAAAATAAATACATAGTGCAAGGTAGAGTGTACAGTGAGTGAAAATAGTTTATTGTTTGCTTCTCCCAAACAGCAACATTAGCAAACATGTAATGTTGAAGAATACAAAAGTATAAAATATCATTTAGAAGAACAGTGGTTTGATAAATATTTATTTCAAAAAACCTATGAGCGTTCTATTTTTAAATGTATCCTTACTATACATTCTTGAGATAGGCTTTGATTATAGCTTTGAAATAAACTGCCTGGCCAAAAAAAAAGTCGCCACCTGAATTTAACTAAGTGCTATGATCTGAGGTTGCTGCAGTTGGTCAGGTCTAGGTTCAGCAACAGTATGTGCTCAAAGAATGAGGTCAGCTGACTACCTGAATATACTGAATGACCAGGTTATTCCATCAATCGATTTTTTCTTCCCTGATGGCACAGGCTATTCCAAGATGACAATGCCAGGATTCATCGGGCTCAAATTGTGAAAGAGTGGTTCAGGGAGCATGAGACATCATTTTCACACATGGAGTCCAGACCTTAACCCCATTGAGAATCTTTGGGATGTGCTGGAGAAGGCTTTTGCACAGCGGTCAGACTCTACCATCATCAATGCAAGATCTTGGTGAAAAATGAATGCAACACTGGATGGAAATAAATTTTGTGACATTGCAGAAGCTTATCGAAACAGTGCCACAGCGAATGCGGTCCAACGAAATATTAGAGTGTATGACCTTTTTTTGGTGGCGACATTTTTTTTTTGGCCAGGCAATGTATGTACAAAATATTTTAGCTTTCTGAACTGTTTGTAGCAAATATCCGGCTCATTGTTAATAAGCAGAAACAATTTACCCAATGAAATTGTTGTAGAGAACAGGCTGGGAAGAACCACATTTACATGCTTAAATGCTTTGTTGTATATTAATAAGTGTGACTGTCAAAGGGTCTGTCACCAAAAACATATTTGAGAACCATTGTGCAATGACATTAAAATGACAGCCTACTTTTAGGCACTTACAGGCAGCTTTGTTTTTTATAATGGGTGTAATTTTGTGGTAGAATGTAGATTGTTAATGTAGTTGCTGAGCATAATCATATCGTTAATTTAACTAATATGCATGACATATAAACTACTTCAAGAACTTTTGTGAACTTAGCAACACATTAAGACATATCAATTCATTAAGGAACTTTAAAAGTGCTTTATCTAATCAGAATTGGAGAGTCTTTTGTTTGCAATTCAAATGTTAATGTTTAAGGCTATAACATATATACATTTAACCATTTTGTTCCACCTCAAGTTCATGGTTTTCAGTGCTGTTGCAAAAACCAGAGGAGTTTGGATACTTATACATTTACTACATGACTACAACCGACTAAAGAAATACAGCATTTAAATATACCATCTTTTATCTCTTATATATCCCTTGATGAGAACAGTCAAGATGTGCAACAGTGGACTTAATGCTGAAGGTATTATGCTTCCAACGATGCTGTTCTCTGAAAGTTTGAACAGCCCTTCTGTAAAACAAACCAAGCCACAGTTACAGAATATAAACATAATCATGAAAAGGATGTTAAATAAGTGCAAACTATTTTTTATCATCTATTTTTTGGCTCTAACATATTGTAGGCTGGGGCTAGTTGTCACACTTTTTACTCCATTAAAATAAAAGGGCAGGGGGGGATGCAAACTGAGTGTGTTGCATCAAGAGAGGAATCATTTAAATGTGTTTTTATTTTTCTTGTATTCATTTGTAGTTATTTATTCATATAATCATGTATAATAATAAGCCATTTATATATTTTTTATCATTCATTCACTTATCTTATATTTTTATTATTTTTCATGCTTATGCAGTTTCATTATTGTTTGATCTGATGATTGTGAGTTTTAATGAGCGATTTTGTCTGTATGAATAAGAGATAATGAATGTTTATGGGAAATTCAAGGTTGAAGTAGTTTGGTATAACACTACTTGTTATATTTTATGCTTGTCAGACAAAGTTTGAGCATTGAAACACAAAACTAAAATTGTACAATGAACTCTGCTCCTTTTTACCATCATCCCTTCACCTCCTGCTTCTCTGGTTTTACTCAGTCAACTCTTGGCTGATAGAAGACTGTTAATACAGTTTTGGGAACCAGAAAAAAATGGTACCAGACAAGGCTTGGTGTTAATGGGTTTTGGGTATCGACAGCCCTGCTGACTAGTTGTCCAGGCACCAGACAAAACAGATCATTTCTGGTAGGATCTGACGTCTAGGACTGGATCTTAATTATTTGGCATGGAGACTTGTTTTAACGCCAGTCAATTAAAGTTTTTTAAGGGTGACTGATGTGTGAATAGTTGAAACTTTTTTTTTTGTACCAATATGAATATCGTACCTTTTTGTAGTTGACAAAAATGATCAAGAAGGCAGCAGCTAACAATGCAACTGCAATTACAATTACAGGGATCAACCAGACTGGTTGTTGTGGGACCTCTGTAAGGGATGACAAAAACAGGACAAAAAAAAACACTTAGTTACAATAGTTCATACTTCCGATATATCACAATCAGCTCATATTAGAATCAACCATTAGCTCCAGTTGTCTTTGTCATGCATGCATGGAGGACAGTAACGTCTTGATACTGAAAACATTTCTTTAGTCAAGTCACCTTTATTTATATAGTGCTTTTAACAAAACAGATTGTGTCGAAGCAACTTCACATTATTTAAACAGCACAATAGTATGTAAGTAAGCATTATTGTAAACAAGAAATTTTCAGTTAAAGGCAGTTCATCAATAAATTCAGTGATATCATCGTAGTCATCACACAATGCAAAAATAAAGGCCATAATTTAAGGCCAACAAGCAACAAGTGCAGGTAGGACTCAAATTACTGATTGAAATCAAATCAATCAGACATAGTTCTGTAACATACTGACCTTCAACTTGAAGGGTGAAGTTCAGCACATCCTTATACCCATTAAGCACTACTTTGTATTGACCAGAGTGATTGATGTTGACATTTGGGATGATGAGACATAAATTCCCTGAGTTTTCTTGAAACTGGACCACCAATTCTGGGGAGTTGTGACATGTCCCATTATTGCAGAAATACTGAGCACACATTTTTTCATTTCTTGATGCAATCAGCTGGTCATCCTTATTTAGTGCTATAGCTTTAATTACTGGTTCAGTCACTGTTGTTCCCTGATGAACAGTCCTTACAGCTGTGTGAGCATAAGTCCAGATGGCCAGTAGGGAGATCACTATGAATGAAAAGATATATAACATTTATAAATAGAAATTAATTTTTAATACATTTGTTAATTGTATTGTTAAAATATTTAACAATTTATGCATTTACAACCATTCCTATGAACTATTTTTAACTTATTAAAACTTAACCCTTTCATTTTATCAGCCATCTGCTGTATTTTATATAGAGTGTATCTGTTACAATAGGGAGTATGCATGTGAGTTTTCAGCAGTGGGTGGAACCGTCAGCTGGAGTGGCTGCAGTTCCACTAACTGGTTTTCAGCAAGCATGCTGCGACAGAACACACAAAACACATCTAAAATAAGAAAGAGCTTTGCGATTGATTGTACAAATAGGGGGGGGGGGGGGTTCTGGTGGGAAAATTAGCTTTTTTTGAATTACTATTTGTGACCCTGGACCACAAAACCATAAGGGTCAAATTTTTTTAAATGTAAAATTTTAATTTATCTGAAAGGTTTGGATAGAACAATATTTGGCCGAGATACAACTATTTAAAAATCTGGAATCTGAGGGTGTAAAAAAAATCTAAATATTGAGAAAATTGCCTGTAAAGTTGTCCAAATGAAGTTCTTAGCAATGCATATTACTTTTATTACTTTTACATATTACTAAAATTAAGTTTTGATATATTTACGGTAGGACATTCATAATATATCTTAATGGAACATGATCTTTACTTAATATTCTAATGACTTTTTGCATAAAAGAAAAATCGACAAGTTTGACCCATTCAATGTTTTTTTGGCTATTGCTACAAATATACCCATGCTACTTAAGACTGGTTTTGTGGTCCAGGGTCACAATTCTTTTTTATTATTTAAATGTATTATTGGTTTTCATATAGAATAGTTTGACTTAAAGGGATAGTTAACCCAAAAATGAAAATTGTTGTTTGATATTTGATCTGCTTACCCCCAGGGCATCTAAGATGTAGGTGACTTTGTTTCTTCAGTAGAACATTTTTAATTCAAACCGTTGCAGTCTGTCGGTCATATAATGGCAGTTAATGGTTACCAAATCTTTAACAGTAAAAAAAAAAAAAAAATGTTTTTTTTTGGTTTTGTCTGTGTATGTTTTTTTGACTCTCAAATCTGCAGAGCCCATTGACTGCCATTATATGACTGACAGACTGCAACGGTTTGAGTTAAAAATCTTTGTTTGTGTTCTACATTAGAAACATGTTTACATAACCACCTGTGCAAGTACTGCAGCCTGTGCCACATTGCACACCCTTCTCCATCTGCTGTAGGTACACATAAGCCTCGTTCAGACTTTCAGCCCAAATCCGATTTTGTCCATATCTGGATAGAATCAGATTTGAATAACTGACTGTTCACACAGTCCTATCACAATTGTTCAAATCCGATTTGTGTGTCCATAAGCACTCTTGCGTTTTACAGAATGTGCGTTGGTTTCTGTGGCAATCCTGTTGCGTTGTAATGTCAACGCTAAAATCGACAATAACAGCGATACAGTTTGCAAAATTGATGTTGTCTTTCGACATGACAATGTTGCCGTCGCGCTGGATTATATTAGTCTTCTAAAGCAGCGGCTGGAAGCTGGAATGAGCGACGTTATTCTGTGCTGCCGTCTCCGCTGGTTTCCAAACTCAAAGAGGTGAGTATACTTGTTGTATATTAACTTTTCCCGCTTGACTTGGTGTTCGCAACAACACAAGCTTGTTTCTGCAAAGACGTTTGTTATGTTTTCCACAAAACCGTCTGACGTGTTTACGTTTTACGTGGCATGAAAACATTAAGCGGAAATCCGATTTGAATAGGATTCCAAACCACATACGAATGTAGCTCGAAACTGATTTGACCAAATCGGATTTCATGTAGTTCGTTGCTGTTCAGACTACCTAAATATGATTGGATTTCAATTGGATTTGCATACAAATCGGATTTGGGCTGACAGTCTGAACAAGGCGATTGGTATATGGTTTGGAATCCTATTCAAATCGGATTCCTGGAAATCCTTTTCAGTCAACTGATAACAGCGCTCAGTCATACACTGCCCTCCTAAAGTTTGGAAACACCCCTGGCAAAGTGTGGTTTTGGACGATGCACTATAAAAAAATGTCAGACTTCCCCTACAGTGTTGGGGAAAGTTACTTTTAAAAGTAATGCATTACAATATTGAGCTACTCCCTAAAAAAGTAACTAATTACAGGGCTCGCAAAATTTCAAAATCTCTGGTAGCCCTTCGGGCAGGTACTGTTTAGATTTTGGTAGCCCAAAAATAATTTAACTAGCCCAAATAAAAAAATACTTTTTTTTTTTTTTTTTTTTTAAATATAGAAAATCAGATAGGAGTCTAAGGCCCGGTTTTGTAGATGGGACTTAGCCTAAACCAGGATTAGGCCATAGTTCAATTAGGACATTTAAGTAATTTTTATAACCGTGCCTTAGAAAAGAAACTATACTGGTGTGCATCTGGGGACAAAACAAAGGCGTTGATATATTTTAAGATCAGTCAGTCCAAGTTTCTTTCAGTTGAAACAGCTCAGATTTACATTTAATCTAGGACTAGGTTTAAGCCTTGTCTGTGAAACTGGGGGTAAATGTCAATCAAAAATGTTTTCAATACACAAATATAAACAAATATCAAGGAATGAATTTTATTTCACTATTTGGCGTATCTGTAGAATTTTTAAATATAAATTTAAGGCAATTTATGACCCTTTTTAAGAGCTGCACAAGTAAAATGAACAGTATGAGACTATGAGTAGGACTGGACAATGTACGGTAGAATATTAAGCCATAAAATGGCATGATTTATAATTCAGATACAGGTTCACACAAAAACAAAATATCTTATACAATGGAATTTCAGCCTTTAGACCATTAAAAGTATATCATTTATTATATTTAAAATGGTATACAATAGTATATCATTTATCATATTTATTTAAAACATATATATTACCGTCTTAATTGTTTAGATTTTTAGAAGGCACATTAACTTCTTTCACATTTACAACTCTGTGTTTTCTGCATAAAACATAGGCCGATAGTTGCAATCATTTGACCATGGAAAAATGTGTAAATAAAAATTCATTTTCTGTCACTAGGGGGCGCTTTAGGAGCGCTGAAATACTACGGTTTCCCTAGTAACGGCTGTATACAAAGCACCATTAACGCTGTTTTATCAGGCATGACATGAAAATGCCAAAGACACGTTTCTGAAGACAGTCTGTTCCCTTCAGATACATTCATATAAAGACATCCGTGCCGCGTTTTGACTTTGTGCAGCCTGCATATTTATTCAATGACATCATTGCCTTTTGAAGTTTAATCCAGCACTATTCTCGTCTTTCCGTCCCCAAATGTGCGACCTCCTAAAAATTATAATGAAGACTTTTCTTATACTATTTAAGATATTTAAAACTTTTTATGACCTTAAATTTGATACAACTCAATTAAGGAGTTTTTAAGGTCCTGCAGGAGCAGTCTAATTTATGATAGCCCGTCGGGCAGCCCATTCTGGTAGCCCGACTGGAAAACACAATAGCCCCGGGACGTCGGGCTAGCGATTTTGCGAGCCCTGAATTATGTTAATGCGTTACTGCATTACTTTTTGCTTGTTTGTTTTTTAATATAAAAAGCTCTATTTTTTGCTAATGTAAAAACCTTTTCACACCAAAAGCCTCAGGGTTAGAGAAAAGTATATTCACGTCTGTACAAAAGTCAACTCTGCAGCAATAAAAAAAGGAAAACAAATATTAAGATTATCTTGAGTAATTTTCGCTTATTAGTATGGATGAATTGGATAATCGAAGGTCGGCAGCAAAGAAATTGGTTAATAAAATTAGAATCAACAGAACAAACTAAAAAAATGTCTTCATTGTTTTTCTTTCTTTTTTATTGCTGAAGAGTGTTGAACTTTCTTTGTTTGAGTCTGAGGCTTATTCATTTCACTTTTGGTGTGGAAGGGCTTTTAAATTTTCAAAAATATCACTTTTTAAAAACAAACGAGATAGATCTGCCAGATTTGTAAAAACTTGACTTGTTTAAGGCTGGCTGCGGGAGAAGGCTCTAAAATCCTTCAGAGGCAGCATTCCAAGGAGGCATCAAAGCAGGTTGTGGCTAGAAGGGATACATCTCCGACTGGAAGCTAACAATGAAATTAACTTTTCTACCTATTAGATTGTGTTTTTTTAACGTCTACACCTACCCCAACCTTAAACTTAGCCCTTGCTATAATAATAAAATAAAAAAAAACAGTATTATTGTTGTACAGTATCATAAAAATAGCGTTAGATTGATGTGCGCATGCCCAGTAGCGAATCATGTCTCCCTTCTAGTCTTTACCATCAAAGCAGGCCCGAATCATAGATCAGTGGCCCAAATCCAATACTGCTTTACTTCCTGTCTCAGTTAGGTAACCTAGCAACGGGGTAACGTTACCCCAGAGCCATATAAAAAGAGAGTTGCGACACTCCCATAGGCTTCAATAGGAACTGAGGAATGCGGAAGTAAAGCGTGTCATGGAGCGGTCAATAGTTCCAAACAAACAATAGCTCCTGCATTGAAGCCCATTCATTTCAGCGCTTCTCAAGCACAGTCGCAAGTATATTGAAGAAATTACTGCATTTATTTACATTTTAACGCATCAGTTGACCTCTCGAAAAACTGGCCAGTAGTGGTATTTTATGAAGCGTGTTATAGTTAATGTTTATCGTTAAAAAATAAACAGTTAAACTGTAAATGCAGCTGGATAACGTGAGAAACACCGTAATAGCGACCATAACCAGATACTAGTTGTCATATTTTTATGTTTTTAGTCTTTCTGCAATCTTTCTCTCACTGTAGGAGGTTGAATGAGTTTCAGTAAAGACTGCATTCAAGAAACACGATAAAAATGTATGCTGAATGCAATTCGTTGCCTTGTGTTTTTTTACACATTATTTTCATCTTTTCTATTATGTTAAATGCCATTTTTGCTTGCCTTTTATAATATTCACTTATGTTGTATATTTGAATATCATAAAACAAGAGTAAATTACTTTTTTTATTTAACATTAAATCGTTAAATCGAAACATATAAAAAAATGAGTGTTTGATCAAGTCCAAATACACATGCAGATGTATTTAACCTTAAATATTACACTAACTGTAATATAAATACTATATTAGAAAATGTTATCTTTTAAATGGTCAGGATCATTATTGCACATATTAAGTACAAAAAAACCTCCTCAAAATATTTACTAAATAGAACTTAACTATATATATTACAGTTATTTAATTGAATAAAAGTTACACTTAAGGTGTTTATTCACATTTGACTGCCAAAGAGTATGAGAACATATTAATTATGTCTCTTTATCACTCCCCAGAATAAAATGCGATTGTAAAGCGTATTCAGAGAAGTTATCAATACACAATCAATGCACATTATGTGTTAATAATTACTCGAAATTGCTGCAAATATAGTAAAACTGCTGTCTACCCTATTTAACTCCATTCAAACACATTGACAGCGCGGAGCTGTTTGGAACTATTGAGAGCTCCATGAACCACGTGACCGTGCGGCGGCGAGATCAAAGCGTGTCGCAACTCTCTTTTTATATGGCTCTGCGTTACCCTGCCTCTGAAGGTTGTCCGAAACTGTTCCCGGAGTTTCCTTCGCAACCCCTCTGCTTGATGCAGTTATTTTGGTTATTCTAATCTAAATATATACTTGAAACTAGTAGCATAGAAAATGTTTTCAAAACATGCACATTGTGGAATGGTTTCCTTTGCTGCTCTATAAACCTAGTGAATACTAAGGAGACCATGGTTTCTGTGTGAACTGATTATTTTGTAGACATCTTTTGAAAATTAAACAATTGCATGAGTTTGAGGAAGATAAAATAAACTTTTTAAATTATTTTTTTAAAAGGAAGTCAGTGTTGCGTTTTTCGTTTAAAAAAAAAAGAAAAAAATACGTAATTATGAGAAGTGCCCTTTATTTCACTTGAGCCCCTGCCCCTCAAAATGTCTGTGCACGTCCCTGCAGTACAACGTTCGTTTTTGCGGCACAAATCAGCGAATGGCATAGTTTAAGTGACTAAATTTTATAGGGTGCTAATTTCTCAAGGTGTTGCACCTCTGTGTTTGATAAGAGAAATGACGATGCCTTCATCTGAAACGTCTTGTGCTTGCAATTCTTAGATTTAATAACGTCTTACCTTGAAAGATGAGTGTCATTAGTGATGTGACGTTTGACACCGAAGCTTCGAAGCTTGTATCAAAAAAACGAAACATCTCACAGTGAAGCACTGTACCGGAGCTTGATTCGTTTTGTCCATAACCACGTGACCTGTGACGTCCGAAGCTTCGTTTTCGCACACAACCACGTGACTGCTTCATATTCTGATTCAAATAACGCGAACCCCTTTTGCAAGTATCAAGTGTCATTCACTTTTTGTTAAGAATAAATCATAATACGAATAAATATGTACATGTGTAGTTTTGTGCATATTCATTTTGTAGTTATCCTTGCTTCACAAGCACTTCTAATTAACACTAATATTAGTCAAAATTATTCTTAATTTACTTTGAACATATATGCCTACATGAACCATGCTTATACTTGTATAATTTTATTAAAACGTTTATTTACAGATCAATTCGAGTAAAATTACTGTAAAATTTCTGACATAGCACAAATTGATGTGTTTAATGAAACTGTCCAAAATCGCGAAAGCAGCTTTTCCCACCTTTGTCCACAAGATGTCATTAGTGTGCAACATGTTGAAAAGCTTCGAGTAACGAACCTTTTTACGATACAGTTGAGGGGAAAGCCTCGGTGCTTCGAAAAGCTTCATTTTCCCATCACTAAGTGTCATTCCAAGTGTCCCAAGTTCAAAATGTAACCGCTACAAATGTATAAAGGCGAATGTATCTAGCGTTTTTCTCGACAAAGCATTCACGCGTTTAGTAAAGATCAGTGTTGGGCAGTAGCGTCGCTACAAGTAGTGACGCTACTAGCTTAACTACATTTCTCAGTAGCGTGGTGGTAGCGTCGCTGTTTTCTGAATCAAATAGCTTTTCAGTAGCTAAGCTATTATTTTGATCAAGTAACGCGGTAGCGTCAACAAAAGCTATAAGCTATATATTGTTCTATACTTTAAGCTCAAATCGGAAATATAACTGCTACGGATCACTGATCCTGGGTCAGTAAGCGACGCCACCGCCACTAAACCTCGTGACGCCATTGGCTCATTAAACTGTCAGTCAAACCGTATTATTCCTCCCGCCTCTCTCGTCAATGAAGTGCGTGCGGCGCGCAGTTTGAAGCATCTCAGCGTGTTTGCAGACTTGAGGTAAATAAAGAAGTGTTGATTGAAAGTACATGTTTTCTGTATTTATAACACAGCACTGTATTTATAAAGGGTAATGTTTTTTTTTTTTGCATTCGAGGAGATGAGAAAAGTGTGTCTTAGTCTAACACTTGTTGTCGATATTTTAGCTAAATGTCAGAAAAAAACTGAGCGCCCACATAGCAACAGAAAACTGTATAATCTGCAATGTAAAACGTAGTATTAGAACTAGTGATGGGCGCCTTGATTTTAGTCTTTGAAGCAGGCTAGTGCTCTGGGAAGATCTCAAACTCAGAAGTACGAGATGGGCAGAGGGTGGGTGTCAAATTTGTGGCGAAAGGCAAAATGTTTCGGTTCGTTAGTAAAAACAAACAAACATAAAACGACCAGGTTCCATAGCAAAATAAGAATGAAACCGTGTTCTAGTCTAAACGAATTATAATAATCTTTGCTAATATTCTTAATACTTCAAACTGCTTTGGACTTTGCAGTAGTGAATTATGCCTTTACTATGACCAACATGACAGAATATGATATTCAGCTGTTTGATCGCGCTGGTGTCTACACGCACACATTTGAAAAATAAAACAGTCACCCAAAAGTTACATTAGTCAATTTAAATAGTATGTATTACGTGCAGTTCAGCATGACCACCGGTCCCGTGGCACATTTTTGCTCATCATGATATTTTCCATCGACGTGCATGAAGTACAAAGCTTACCCAATGCATAATAATTTTGCTTCAAATACATTGCAGATATGGAAACATTTGTATTTGTGGCAAGAGTGGTAGTCTACATAAGCCCAACTACTTTCAGTTTCACATTTAATTTGGTTTGGATTGTTTAGGCAAATTTATTTATTTCATCATTGTTCTGTTCTGAATAAGATTAAAGTTAAAGGATTTGTTGTGGAGTGAGGGAAATAATGTCATTATATATGTCAACATTATGGTGTAGGCCTGTTTATTTCAGAATATAATAAAATGTGACTTATAGGCCTAGCCGCTGTGACCTGTCGGTTTAATATTTCCTCTCAAAGACTTACAATTTACGTTAATGTGTTTTACCTTCTGCAAACGAAAATAGCCGCTTGACTCGGTTATATATTCTTACTGTCAGTTAACAAATTTACAAAATTTAGCTTTGCTTCCCAGATAGTAACAGGGTCTGGGCCAAATCTGGCTTACATTCCACACTTGTCTTTTATTCACAGTCTTGACTGCAAAAGTTTGTGATTTGTTTTTATTTTTGTATTTGTTATGTACTATAGATTCTGACAATTAAAAAATAGGCTCCTGTATTCATGAAATCAATCACTATCTTTGTTCAAACACGGCAGTAAATTAAAGTGCTGTTTTTGTGCGGTCTGTCATATTTTAGTAGCTATATACAACAAATCTACAGCGCTTCCATTAGGCTGTTTTTTACGAAGCTGTCAACACTGTAAACTCTGACGACATGCAATCAGTTGACGAACACCTATTCATATATAGACTATGTTATTCAATAATATGTATACAATTATTTTATTTACAAATTTTGTGTTTTCCCTGTTTTATTCGTTTAATATTGTGAAACTGGTGCCATTGCTTTTTTTGTTTTTATTTTTTTCAAGAAAGAATTCAACCCCCCAAAATATGAGATAAATCCAGGCGTGTACATGATACAGATTTTTTTTTGCCAAATTGGTTGGGAAGAGTGGTTAAATAAACAATTAAACTGAACTTGTATGCCTGTATGACTGACAATTTAATTGATCACTGAGAGAGCACTGACTTGGTATGATGTTGGTTCAATAGAAAAATGAAATTTTAAAAAATAGCTTAGATGTAGTGAACTACTTTTGCCATGATGCTGTAGCTTAGCTTGCTACATTACCCAAGGCTGTAGCTTTAGTGTAGTTAAGCTTCATTTAATGAAGAGTAACTGTTAGCTTGGCTCACTACATTTTCCAAGTAGCTTGCCCATCACTGGTAAAGATAACAAACCGTCACGAATCAATTGTGGTGCTACTCCCAAGTTTCGAATCAGGAACGCGAGCTAAACTGAGATGACTTTCTCAAAAGTATCGCTAGTTGACTGTGGTAGTTGCAAGTTCAAAGGGACCTGAACCCTGACTAATAACGTGTTTTCAGTAATCGAGGCTTTGTTACTACACAATTGTTTCTAACCGTTTCGAAAGTTTAATGGCTCGCCTTTGAGGATCGAGGATCTCTGTGCTAGTAGCTGACTGAAAGGGAGCTCAGTAGAGATGGGGAGTCGACTCCAAAAGAGTCGATTCCTCGACTCTCACTAGCCCTAGTTTCGGAATCGACTCCAGGTCAAGAATCGACTCCCAGTGTCGAGTGTTTTTTTTTTTTCAAGTTCAACACAGCAACAGCTCATTATAACGAAAAGATTATAATGAATGTAAAGATACAGAAATGAAAACAAAAAGATAAATGAGAGGAAAAAATAAGTAATGCCAGGAAAACAAAGAACAAGAGAAAGAGAACTCGGCCAGTAATTCAGATGAACTGTCGAGGTTAGGAATTTTTGCAACAAATATTTGTTTATATTTAACGTGCCTATTTAACACTTATTTAGGCTAAGCCTAATTTAAATGTATTATTTCTTTTATTTTAGCGTTTTGTAGGCTGCTTGTTCACCGACAGAATTGCTAAAATAAACACGCATGATTGTGAATAATGTTTGAGCCTCATTTATTATAAAACACCGCACCACCGGCGATGGTAAAAATCTGCCACCGTCACAGCCGTTCCTATACCCTCCATAAATTCGTGCACTACATGTTGAATTTAAATCTAAATTTAACATTCAACGACAGATGTTTCAGTACAATGAATGTTTTTTGCGCTGAGTATTAATTGTCTCCCTGTCTGTGTTCCAGTCTGACTCGCTCATTCAGTAGCTAAAGATTTAAACTTAACACAGACTGCCAGAATGGACTTTTATGCATAAATGGAAATGCTCGTGTGAATGTACAGTATGACATTTACAGATAAGGATATGGCCGTAAACTGAAAGTTTTCATGCTAAGGGTTACAAACGGATCTCAAAGCACCTCACAGGGCAAGCAATTACGCTAAACTTCAAGTTTAAAATAATGAATTCTCATGTTTTGGGCAGCTTGGATCAGGTAACTCTCCTGCAGCATCTCAAATGCATTTTTAGATGCAGTTTGTCTGTAGAAATGCGTCATTTTTTAGGGTCGTAGTAGGACATACGAGCGAGAAGTGAGGAAACGAGGAAGCATATTGAGACGCATCTTCTGAATCCTGACCCTATTTTAATTCAAAGTAAATGGAGTCGAGGAGTCGATTCCACAGACTCAAAAATTAGGAGTCGGGAGTCGGAGACGACTCCAAAAAAACCGGAACCGAACACCCCTAGAGCTCAGTCCTCACAGCGAACTCTGCTGTCAGTCACGAGACTGTGAGTCATTCTGATGCAACAAGGGGTGCGTTTCTCAAAGTACTCTCCGTTTCTCCGTAGTCACAGAGTTCAGTGGATCTAACATGGTTAGCTAAAGATGCTTTCGGGAAATGACCTCCAGGTTAGCTTTGCTAATAGACAAAATGTCTGAAACATCCTCCCAGGATTTTTTTGTTCTTAAATAACAAATAATAGCATAATCAGCGTCGCAAGTCTTGTGGTGTTTGTTTGTTTATAATTAATTGCAGTTAACTTTTTAGTGATTCATCCTTTAGATATGCTTCATAAAAAAATAGGTTTAAAAAGTATAGAATTTGGTAAATGTATTCCCACTAACAATGTGTTATATATTGTTCTTAAGATCACCAATAGTTGTATCGCTCTACTATTCTAAGCAGTAATTAATTCTTCCAATAAACACTAAAGTTAATATATGTCCTTTAACACTGTTTAAGGTCATTTTGTCTCATATACAGGATGCAAAACAGAGACAGTTAAGGGCCAAAATTACCTCTAGCTGGCCCTTAACTGTTGCCTTTTCTCAGCAAGTAAATGTTCAGTTTAATACAAACGCATAGTTAGAAAAGAAGCAGAGAGGTTCACAGGCATATTGACTGTTCATTCAATAAAAAAACGATTACATAATAATAAAAATATTACCAAGAGAATGAGCTTAGTATTAATGTTGCAAAAGATGAACAGCAGTCTACGTAGTGATAAACATTCTCATCTGCTAATTTAATTTAAGAAATGTATTGAACAGAGTTTGACCACTTTATATACCATTGATGCTTCGCATCATCTCATTTACATGTCCCTCTGATACAGCAATCCATTCAAATCAAACCCCAATGATTGAGTCGTATCAAAAAGCACTGTTGTTGCTGAATGTGTTCAGTCATATTTAATGAGAGACACTGTAAACATACAGTGGCCATAGAGGAGAATGCAATCACACTGTATTCTTCTCACAAATATCAGCCAATCTGTTGTGTTTATCAGCAAAATAATCATTTGAAGAAAAACAGGTCAGGTCTGTAACCAAAATATATCACAGTTTAATGATGGGCATGTGTTTCTAATTAATTTCTCTCGATGTCATGAACTCATTAGCAGTGAGGTGTTTAAAACTGAATCCTCATGTTTAGTTTCTTCCAAAACCAAAATGAAGCGAAATTAAACTCTGAGCAGTAAAACTAAAAACCTACAAATATAAGACAAAGCAAAGGGAGTCGCTTTCCACAGCAAAGTCACATCAAAACAAAATCTCCACACTTTGAGTCCGGTTTAATGACGGATCGACTGGCGGGTTTGATCTCCATGAGGTTTAGCTGACATGAGAACTAATGAAAAACAAACGTGTGTGAAAGCTGAGCTGGTGACAGCAGATCTTCATCACTCGCTCCATTACTGATGTTACTGTCAGTGAGGAGGAACCCAGTGTCTGATCGTACAGGACTGTGAGTCTCATAGAGATGTTCAGTCTGTGGAAAACAGATCTCCAGCCGACGGGAGAGGAGCGAGACCGCCGGTGACGTTCGGGAGGAGAGAAAGGTCTGGAAGACTCTGGATGTGAGACTTGAGCTCTTTCCTCACTTGTGTGACGCGAGCCAGTTTCTGCTTGTATTCCTGCAAGAATGACGGATAATCAATGAATGAATGAAGGAATTAATGAATCGACAACCGTTCATTTTTCAGTAAAGATGCATTCGATTGAGCAGAAGTGACATTAAAAACATTTATAGATTACAAAAGATTTTAAATAAATGCTGTTCTTTTGAACTTTCTATTCATCAAAGAATCTTTAAATAAAAAATGTTTTACAATTTCCATAAAAATATTAAGTGGTTTTCAACATTGAATATTATAAGGAATGTATCTGAAAGCTGAATAAGCTTTCCATTGATAATATGGTTTGTAAGAATAGGACAAAATTTGGCTGAAATACAACTATTTGAAAATCTGGAACCTGAGGGTGCAAAAAAAAAAAAAAATCAAAATATTAAAAAACTTGCCTTTAAAGTTGTTCAAATTAAGTTCTTAGCAATGCATATTACTAATCAAAAATTAAGTTTTGATATTTGAACTGTAGGACGTTTACAAAATATCTTCATCGAACATGGTCTTTACTTAATATCCTAATAATTTTTGGCATAAAAGAAAAAGTGATAATTTTGAGCCATACAATGTATTTTTGGCTATTGCTAAGAGTGGTTTTGTGGTCCAGGGTCACATATTAAAATGATTTCTGAAAGATCATGTGACACTGACGACTGGTGTAATGATGCTGAAAATTCAGATTTACATCACAGGAATAAATTACATTTTATTTTATATTAAAAAATAAGTCAGTTATTAGAAATTGTAATAATATTTCGCAATTTCACTGTTTTTGCAGTTTTTAAGTTAAATAATTGCAGCCTTGGTGAGCAGAATAGACTTTTCAAAAACATTTAAAATGCCTATGCATTTCGGACACTTCGAGCTCATTTAAAGAAGTAGTTCACTACCAAAACAAAAATGTACAGATAATGTACTCACCCTCTTGTCATCCAAGATGTTCATGCCTTTCTGTTTTCAGTCGTAAAAAAAATTATGTTTAAGGAAAACATTTCAGCATTTCTCTCCATATAGTGGACTTCTATGGTGCATGTGAGTTTGAACATCCAAAATGCAGTTTAAATGAAGCTTCAAAGGGCTCTGAACGATCCCTGCCGAGGAAGAAGTGTCTTATCTAGTGAAATGAATTCTTAAATAAATTTAAATTTATATACTTTTTAACCTCAAATACTCGTCTCTGTGACGTGCATGTTTTAAAATTGTCCTACGTCGTTGCAGAAGTACCGACCCAGTGTTTACAAAGTGAACATGCAAAAATTGATGTAGGATGATTTAGACTTTTGAAGAAAATGAAATGGGAGTTTTTTTGACATACCCTAACGGTATTGACCCAGATTACACCAAGTACGAATGCGCATTGCAGAGCAATACAAGATGAGCATTTGAGGTTAAAAAGTATCTACATTTTTATATTTATTTATTTATTTTTAGAAAATGACCATTCGTTTTACTAGATAAGACCCTTATTCCTTGGCTGGGATTGTTTAAAGCAGCATTGAAACTGCATTTTGGACATTCAAACCAAACACGGGCACCACTGAAGTCCACTATATGGAGAACATTTCTAAAATGTTTTCCTCAAAAAACAATTGCTTTACGACTGAAGAAAGAAAGATATTAACATCTTGGATGACAACAGGGTGAGCACATTATCTGGAAATGTTTATTCTGGAAGTGACTACTCCTTTAAGTAATGCATTAACCCAAAAATGTCTTTTTTTAGTCTTTCCAAATGTTTGATTTACTTTCTTCCATAAAACACAAAGAAATGTTTAACAAAAGTTTGTTTTCAATCATGTGACACTAACGACTGGAGTAATGATGCTGAAAATTCAGCTTTACATCACAGAAATATATTATATTTTACTATATATTTAAAAAATAAATAATTTATTTGTAATTGTAATAATATTTTGCAATTTTTCCGTTTGTACTCTTTTTCTAATCAATTAAGCAGAAGACACTTAAAAATCTTATACACTTAAAGCTCATTTAAAGTAGTTCACTTCCAGAACAAAAATGTACAGATAAATATACCCCAAATATGTACTGAAGAAAGAAAAGCATGAACATCTTGGATGAAAGAAATTATGTTTTTGAGGAAAACATTTCAGGAACTATGTTCATATAGTAGACCTCGATGGTGCCCGTGAATTTAAAACGTCCAAAATGCAGTTTAAATGCAGCTTTAAAGGGCTCTAAACGATCCCAGTCGAGAAATCAGTCTTATCTAGCTAAATTATCTGTCATTTTAAATTATTTTCAAATAAAAAAAAGTAAATTTATATACTTTTTAACCTCAAATGCTCGTCTTGTGATGTGCGTGTGTTAAAATTGTCCTACATCATTGCAGAAGTACCGTGTGTTTACAAAGTAAACATGCAAAGAAAGTCAAACGGTCTTTACAAAAAAATTTATTATAGTTTTTCGACATACCCTAACTATCTTGAACCAGATTACACTGAGTGCGCATGTATTTAAGGTTAAAAAGTATATACTTTTTTTTTTTTTTTTTTAGAAAATGACTGATCATTTTGCTAGATAAGACCCTTATTCCTTGGCTGGGATTGTTTAAAGCCCTTTGCTGCATTTAAACTGCACTTTGGACGTTCAAACTCGCGGGCATCATAGAAGTCCACTATATGGAGAACATTCCCGAAATGTTTTCCTCAAAATATAAATAATTTTCGACATTATCTGTAAATGTTTGTTCTGGAAGTGAACTACTCCTTTAAGTAATGCATTAATCCAAAAATGTTTTTTTTTTGTATTTTTTTTTTTGTGTGTTTTATGGAAGAAAGCGTTTAACAAAGGTTCGTTTTCAAGCTCCAAAATGGATAAAAAGTACCATAAAAGTATTAAAACTATCCCAAAAGTTGTCCATATGACTTGGCATTATATTCAAACTCTGAAACTAAGACAGCTTTGTGTGAGGAACTAAACCCAACGAAACACAATTATGATTTATCAGTGAATTATGATTTAATTTAGGTGTTTTTATCACATAATGCTATCGGATGACTTCTGAAAACTTTGAATACAGCACATAAAGTAAAATGGACTACATTTATAATACTATTTTGTTGCTTGAAGGTTAAAAAAAAAAAAATAATAATAATAATTATATCATTATATTGAAAACAAGAAGTTCTACCATGTTAGAAAAGAAAATCAAACTGGTTTTTCGTACCTCCAGTTTCTTCTCCCTCTCGTTGAGCGCTTCTTTCTGGCTCTGTATGTATTCTGTCAGCATTCGGGCCAGTTGTCTCCTGTCCTCCAACTCAGCTGCCAGACGTCCGTTATACTCGGCCAGCAGCAGACAGGCCTCGTCCACTGTCTTTGATAGTTTATCTGCCGCCAATTTATCTGCAAAGGACAAACCATCAACAGTTTTATCAGAGAGCTACTTTCTGTTGGACAGGGTTACGTTTCTCCTGCGAGACTCACCTGTGATCTTTTCTAGAAGAGAAACGTCCTGCACTTCCTGTGGAAGGGATGCGATTTTCTGTCTGACGGCAGCGTCACCGGATGCAGCGTTTTCTAGATCCTGCAGCGCTTTCACCAGCTCCTCCGTCTGTGGATCATGTCAGTCACACACAATCTTTCTTATAAGTCAGGTTCTTACAAATCAAATTGGTTGCTGCTTTGAAACATCAAGCAGTTTTGGCAATATCTGGCAATGTGACATCAAATCAACTACATAAGCCTTTTCTGTATACATTATATTTCATACATTTATAATATAATACATTTCAAGAAGAAGTATGATTCTTACCCTCGATTGTTGATACTGATTATTATGACATTTTTATTCAAAGTTAAGCTTCAGATTCAGAATGAATTTGTATTTAAGTTTACACACACCTTGCAGAATCTGCAAAAATGTTAATTATTCTACCAAAATAAGAGGGATCATACAAAATGCATGTTATTTTTATATTTAGTGCTGACCTGAATAAGATATTTCACACTAAAGACATTTACATATAGTCCAAAATATAAAATAATAGTTGAATTCATAAAAACGACCCTATTTAGAAGTTTACATACGCTTGATTCTTAATACTGTGTTGTTTCCTGAATGATCCACAGCTGTTTTTTTTTTTTTTCGTTTAGTGATAGTTTTTGAGTCCATTGTTTGTTCTGAACAGTTAAACTGCCAGCTGTTCTTTAGAAATATGCTTTAGGTCCCACAGATTCTTTGGTTTTTCAGCATTTTTGTGAATTTGAACCCTTTCCAACAATGACTGTATGATTTTGAGATCCATCTTTTCACACTGAGGACAACTGAGGGACTCATATGCAACTATTACAGAAGGTTCAAACACTCACTGATGCTTCAGAGGGAAAAACAATGCATTAAGAGCCGGGGGTGAAAACTTTTGAACAGAATGAGGGTGTGTACATATTTCTTATTTTGCCTACATATTATATTTTTTTTCATTTAGTACTGCCCTTCAGCAGCTACAGAAGATGATTACATGTTTCCCAGAAGACAACATTAGTTAAACATACCCTGATCTCCACCCCCAGCTCTTAATGCATTGTTTTTCCTTCTGAAACTTCTGTGAGCATTTGAACCTTCTGTAATAGTTGCATATAGGGCATTTTCATCAGTCATTGGTTTTTAATTATCATATTAAGAGAATGTGCATGCGTTCTTTCGCCTTTTTAAGACCTCATCAAGTGATCTAGCAGCACCGACGGAAATGGTTAAGCACACACAGAAAAGAATCAAGTGTATGTAAACTTTTTACGTTATATTTATAAATTCAACTATTATTTTCTCTTGTGGACTATATGTAAACATCTGTTATGTGAAATATCTTATTCAGGTCAGTACTAAAAAAATAACATGCACTTTGTATGATGCCTCTTATTTTGTTAAAATTGGTTTCAACTCTATGTATTTTTATATATTATTTTAGTACCATTTTTAAAGTTACCATTTTTTTTTACTTCATCAGTCCATTTTTAATGATCCTGCAAAGTGACAAATTAACTGAAATATAACTGAAAAATATAATTGAACATTTTTTCATATCAATAATTACATGTGAAGCAGCTTAAGCAGTGTCTCTGATATTGTTTTAAACAACATTTTTTTTATTCTACTGTTATAGACATTTTTCTATTATATTTATTATATTATATATTATAAATTAAATAAACGCATTTGTATTTTACATTTTAAATAAATTTTTCTCATTGCAGAAACATTTAAAAAGCACCAATTAAGTCAAACAAGTTTTAAAATGGTGCAAAAAAAAAACAGACAAAAATTATAAATGTAGAATCCTCATATTGAATAGAAATGCTAAAATAAACAAATGTCAAGAATCAAGGGTTATAATCACATTTCTTTTGAGCAAATGTTATTCGTACCAGTTGTGGAGCAGCTGCGTCTGTCTCTTGGGGAGAATAGTGACCTCTGTAATCGTCATCTTCCTCCTCCTCTTCCTCCTGGACTTTTTGGTAGGTTCTCTTTAAATTTTTTCTGTCATCTGCTACAAAATAGCATGCAAAGCTTACTTCACTTTATATTCATAAAGAGGCAATTCAATTCATGCTTTCTACAGAACAAGACAGAGCAGTAAACAAACATTACAGACATGCATTTCAGAGAAAACAATGACTGATGAAGGTCGCATGAACAAATCTTATACTAAAACAAGATTTGTGAGCTACAGCAGTTATGAAAACTGAAACAACACAAAAGAAAGCCTGGGAATGATGCTCTTATAATTGAGCTTCTCCTTTATCTAGATTGCAGCTTTGATCACTCTGGACATTTATATGCCAACTTCATCAACTTTTACTAAATATGTAGGTATTATGCCAACCTGCGGGCTTCTGTTTGGGGCTGTCTGAGTCCTCGATAGCCAGTTTGAGCTGCTGGATGAAGTCTGCACGATAGAGGTTTCTCTCCTGCCAGATGTTCAACAATCTCTCCATGTGCTTCTTACAACCCTCATCTCCGTCTCTGCCAGGGAAAGACGTAGAATATCTGTGAGACAAGACAGATTCATGCTACTGAACACATAAAGCGTATATGTGACCCTGGACCACAAAATCAGTCTTAAGTCGCAGGGGTATATTTGTAGCAATAGCCAAAAATACATTGTATATGTCAAAATTATCGATTTTTCTTTTATGCCAAAAATCATTAGGAAATTAAGTAAAGATCATGTTCCATGAAGATTTTTTGTAAACTTCTTTCTATGAATATATCAAAATGTAATTTTTGATTAGTAATATGCATTGTTAAGAACATAATTTGGACAAGTTTAAAGGTGATTTTCTCAGTATTTTGATTTTTTTGCAACCTCAGATTCCAGATTTTCAAATACATGTATCTCGGCCAAATATGGTCCCATCCTAACAAACCATACATCAATAGAAAGCTTATTTATTGGGCTTTCATATGATGTATGACTGGTCACAAATATGTATAAAGGTGTGTTTACCTGGCCACATGTGAGCAGGCATCAACCAGGACGCCCTCGAAGTCTTTGGTGAACTCGGGACCCTTTTTCTTACTGTTCTGAATCACGTCATTAGCCAGATACAGAAACGTCAACTTCCTGCTGGTTTTAGCTGAACAAACACATTCAAATATCGTAAACTTTAAAACAAAAACATTTTGTGTGTTTTAGTTTTAATGTTTCAGCATTTCAGTCATTTTTGAAGGTTATCCATGTTTATACACCGCAAAAAAAGGCTTGTCTTACTTAGTATTTTTGTCTTGTTTCTAGACAAAATATCTTAATTCTTAAATTGAGATTAATTTACTAAATAAGCAAAATGACAAGATATTTAGCCTTGTTTCCAGGAGGGAAAAATTAAAGTGCGTTTTTGTTAAAACAAGTAAAATTATCTGACAGTGGGGTAAGTAAAATACTCTTGTTCTAAGAATATTTTACTTATCCCACAGACAGATAATTTTACTTGTTTTAAGTCTCAATTAACGAATTTTTAGATATTTTGACTAGAAACAAGACAAAAATACTAAGTAAGACAAGACTTGTTTGCAGTCAGTGTACAACCAAGATGCCTTTTGCAAACTAAACTAAATAAGTAAAGTTTGGTCTTGCGTTCCTTGATTCCCAGATCTGTTTGCACCATCTAAAGCAGCGGCTCAGCCAAAAAACTACATTTTCTGAACATGCTTTCATCCTCAGGCCATCCAAAAAAAGTAGATGTGTTTGTTCTTCATCAGATTTGAACAAATTTACCATCACTTGCTCACCAATGGATCATCTGCAGTGAATGGGTGCCGTCAGAATGAGAGGCCAAACAGCTGATAAAAACATCACAATAAACCACAAATAATCCACACCACTTCAGTCCATCCGTTATTGTCTTGTGAAGTGAAAAGTTGTGTGTTTGTAAGAACAAACAATGATTAAAACATTTTAACTTTATAGAGTTGCTTCCGTAATTCATAATAACACTTCCTTCAGTGAAAAAGTCCATCTCCTCTTGTCTCTCACATCAAAATCTCCTCACTTATTTATTTTTTTAGATTTGTTTTGGCTTGTGAATGGTGCTTGATCTGTGCATATTTCTCTCCTGATTCAGACGAGACAACACTGAAGAAAGCTATATTATGGATAGAGGATTGCATTTTAACCAGAAGCAATGGTTTGAAGTTAAAAACATCTTAATCATGGATTTGTTTCTTACAAACACAGTTTTTCACATCTCAACATATTAATGGACTGGTGTGGTGCGGATTACTTGTGGATTATTGTGATGCTTTTATCAGCTGTTTGCTCTCTCATTCTCATTCTCTAAGAGGATCCATTGGTGAGCAAGTGATGTAATGCTACATTTCTCCAAATCTGATGAAGAAACAAACTCATCTACATCTGGCATGGCCTCAGGATGAGTGCATTGTTTTAGTGAACCATTCCTTCAGCACCATTGTTAACCCAAAGCTGCAGCTGGTAAGTGATCACCAGTGTAAGCAGCTGTAAAACTCTTTCCTACCTTTCTTCAGTTCTCTGTGCCACACGCGCACGATGAACGATGAATGCTTGCGGTGATGAATGATCCACAGAGACAAAGTCTGAACGCTCTGCTGTGAGTTACTCAGTTCAGACAGCTTCTTCTCCAACGCAGACTCGGAGAAAGACGACATGCTGACCGCTGTCTCTCACCAAACTACCCTGAGAAGACACAACAGGTTTGGTTTATTATAATAAAATATCAATTATAAACATATGGGTAGTTGACTTGACATTTCACACACACGAAATTGCTAAAACTGTCTGACATGTCATTATGCATCTGAAACTACTTTTTACATTTACATTACAAATGCATTTATCCAAAGCGACTTACAAAAGAGGACAATGGAAGCAATCAAAATCAATAAAAAGAGCAATAATGTGCAATTAATTAATAATATATATACATATACAGTGGTGTGAAAAGTGTTGGCCCCCTTCCGGATTTAATGTTACACTTTAATGTTTCAGATCATCAAACAAATTTAAATATTAATCAAATAACACAAGTAAACATAACATGCAGTTTTTAAATGAAGGGTTTTTTTATGAAGGGAAAAAAATCCAAACCCAAATGGCCAAGTGTGAAAAAGTGTGACAAACATGCAAAAAAATTAAAAATCAGGAAGGGGGCCAACACTTTTTCACACCACTGTACATACATATGTGATTTTTAATTATATAATAAATAAAAAGAAAATAGATAGCATAAAAGAAAAAGCAAGCTATAGTGTTAAGAGGCCTAAAATAGATAGAATACAAGAACAGAGAAGCTAGTGTTAATTTTTAGCAGCAAGTAAATGAATAGAGTATAAGTCTAAAAGGGCAAGTTTTTTTAAATAGAATTAGAACAGAACATTTTTATTATAGTTCTTATTCTATTATAGCATATACGTGGAATATTTGTATTAGAATTGTATTTTTCACACTGCAGGACCATTTACTACTAAAATTTTTTTTTTTAAATGATGTCAAAATTAAAATATACACGTTTTCTCACAGTGTCATATTTATATTTTTAATCTGGAGGCTTGATATTAAATGAAAACGCAATAACAATTCGTTTTATTTGTTAACTAACCATATTGCACACTTGGATGACAAAATGTTATGGTATGCCCTGCTATACACCATAATAAACTACTGCATTTTGCTTACTATTTTTAAACAATTATTATGCATATACGATTCGTGATCTCATTTTGATAGGACTACAGTTTTAAGAGAGACCACATGGATCACTTTTAAAGACCAATATTGTAAAGCAAAGTACATATCAATAAAACACACATATACAAACGGTAGTTTGATTGCATATCTCTGTAGTTGATAACTAAAGAGTTTAATTTTAGATAGAATTTAAACCATCTGCACTCCATGCATAACGAGTTATTAATTGGTTGAGAAGGGGTTTAGTTGTAATGCATGATTTCTGGGACATGCAGCGAGCATTTATAGACAGTAAAAGCTAATTAAGCAGGTTAAAGAAACAAACCAAGCAACAAGTAAAAGATAAAGTAAATAAATCCTCACCTGTCAGCAGTTTCTGTAACGTTAGCCTAATCCTGATTTAACTTCAATATGGCACAACGCACGCGGAAACCACTGAAATACGAACCGCCTCGGATCAAAAGGCTGGTTTAAGTCGCGATATTAATAAATCGAAGTAATATGATACGATCCGCGTGTGTATTCCTCGAAACTTTTGACGACCGTTTGAACACGATGAGATTTTGTTGCAAGTTGGTTGATAAACAAACGAGGGTCGCGCGCGTGACGTCATACCGAGTGCGACGCGACATCATGCTGGATGTGTTCTTTGCAACACTGGGATCTTCACAATCTGTGTCGTTTTAAATAACAATAGCTGTGGTTTTCAAATTAGGTGTGCTCTTTTTGTCTAAGAAACCAGCTTTTGTTTGGAAGCAGGCATAGAGGGTATCACTATCTGGATTGAATTTTGTTATTTTTTGTTTAATGATATGAAGCAAGAGTTTGATGTGATTATGAGCTTGAAACTGCCTATGTGCTGTCGCTGACATGATTTAGCTGGACTGAACCACAGTAAGTATTATGGGAAATTTTAAGGGGAGGGGCTGAAAGTAGCCTAATATTCAATATGCGCTTTCCCTCTTCCTATATTAAAGTGAAACTTGATCATAGAAGAATATACTAAAAACAAGTTGTATTGTGACTTTACAACTTTAAGTTTTTAAATTTGATTACTGGGCATCATCTTATTAATCATACACAGTAACAAGAATGATATACATAAGATATTTCATGATTTAGTGTGATAAGCAGTTCATAGTAACTGTTTTGTTAATGTTTTTGCCTGTTTGTTTGTAGATAACATGCCTTACGTATGCTGTTGAAAACTACTTAAAGGAGTAGTTCACTTTCAGAACAAAAATTTACAGATAATGTACTCACCCCCTTGTCATACAAGATGTTCATGTCTTTCCTTCTTCAGTCATGAGGAAAATATGTTTTTTGAGAAAAAAAAACATTTCAGGATTTCTCTCCATATAATGGACTTCTGAATTTCTTTACGACTGAAGAAAGAAAGACATGAACATTTTGGATGACAAGGGGGTGAGTATATTATCTGTAAATTTTGTTCTGAAAGTGAACTACTCCTTTAAGTCACGATTTGGTCAGTTACCCGGATGCGCGGTCATATTGGCGATACTTGGATGTAAACAACAGCATGGATTGCACGGTTAATGTATAAATGAATACTTTTAGATGCTAATTTAATGTCTAAATTATGGAAAACATGTGAAAGCTGTAAAATCATACTGAGAAGGACTTAGTAAGCAGTAAAGGCTGCAATATTTAAAAAACTAAAGTTAATAGGTGTTAAAGATGCATGATTAGTTAAGATATTATCCTAATATTTCACATATCTGACTAGAAATGGAACCTGGAAGTTCTGGTTCAGTTTGGCCAACCACAAATGCCTTTTGTTCTTCAGACAGTTTTTATGCACTCTTCTACTTATCAGGGCTCCTACACCTTGCTTAACTTCAAATTAAAGGACCTTCCAGGTCCCATACCCTTAAATTCAAGGACTTAATGTGGGGACACATTTCAGGTGAGAGCAAATACACATTGTTACAGTTTTCATGTGTCCAACTTTTTAATTTTTTTTTTTTTTTTTGCATTTATTTTTGGCCATATGACAGAGATCTGATATTCTATTTGTTGTAAATGTGCGTAATTAAAGTAAATCAAGCAAGTTAGTATGCATAGGCCAAAAAGTGTTGTCGAAAAAAACATTAGTGGACCAGATGGTATTTTTTTTCCAGAAAACTTATTGCACAAAATAAATTCAAGCACTTTCAAGAAGACGTAACTATGTATGTTCATTTTCAAAAACTTTCCAGGGCCTTGAAATTAGATTTTTTTTTTTTTAAGATTCACAAACTTTCAAGGATTTTAAGGACCCGTGGGAACCCTGACTGATTTGTTATAACTTTTGGCAGTCTATAGTACTCCAAATGTTTTTTCCCAGTCTTACCAATTAGTACAGTCCAATATATTACAATAATTGACCATTTTCAGAAGCAATAAACAGCAAAATATGCAAGTTTCGTTCGGTTCAGTGGCATTGTTTACATTTAGTACCGCCAATATGGCAGATTGATGATGCATTGTAAAAAACTTGAAGTGATTGAATACTAACTGATGCTGATTAATACTTTATTTAATTCCTAAAAGTATTGTAAAATCAGTTAGCTATTATTTTAGATGCTTTCTTGAAAATTGTGCTTCAGAAAGTTAATTTGTTATATCCCCACTGAATTTTCCTTTAACAGATCTCATAGCTCCATACATGAAGAATGGCTGAACATCAGATCAAAGACCCAAAGATTGCATTTGCATATCTCCGCCCATCCTGTGTCCTCCTGACGAAAGAACCCACAGTTGCTAATGTAGAAGCTCTAAGCGGTCATCTCCGCAGTGTGAGCGATGGAGCTCTCCAACAGCTCCAGGACTATATTCTGTTTCCTCTCAGATTTGTCCTCAAAACTCCTGGCTCCAAGCGGGAGGGACTCATCCAGGCGGTCATGAAAACCATGACGTATGTGCTGGAGAACACTTGCGTTCAGAGTTGGGATTCTCTGCGGGATGTTTTCTCTGAGCTGTGCCTTTGTCTTTGTTCCCCTAAAGACCCGGGAAAGCCTGCGACAACCTCTGAGGAAGTAAAACTGGCCGTCCTTAGATGCCTGGATGCCCTTATGCACTCTGCCTACGGTGACATTGTTTTTAAACTCTACGAGCCAAGCATGTTGCCCGGACTTGGAGCTGCCGTTTCACTACTTCTGGCATTAGCAGAGCATGAAAAAGCCAGAGGAGTTCAAACGGCTTCTCTTAAATGTCTCCTTTCTTTGTTTCAGCAGTGCGACTGCAAAGAGGAACACATTGAGCCCAGACGGGACGAGGGGTATCTGCTCGGACGCACCCTGGCTACTTTTTTACCTGGGGTTTCTCGAGCCCTGGGTCACGTAATAAGTGGAGATGTAAGACAAGGTCATGCGGTTACAGTGAAGGCCATGAAGGTTTGGTACAAAGTGGTTGGTCTGGTAATGGCAGATGAGCAGCTTCAGAAGACGGACAGTGATGTGGCAGCTGGTGATCTGGGAAGGGTTGCGGAGCTTGTTGTAAAAAGGACTCCATCCTGGCGGAAAGCCACATCCCAGCGCCTTACTATGGTCTTACAGAAGATCATTTCCTGCACTTCTGCCCACCCGCACTGGAGAGTCAGACTTGAGTTGGTCAATCTATCCCATTTCCTCCTTTCTCAGTGCAGCCAGTCTGTGGGTGAATGTGTCGGTCCTCTATTGGAAGCACTGGTAGGCGCCATCAACGATGAGGAGCCTGAGGTTAAGAATAGGTGCATTGCAGCACTGGATGAGGTAGCACAAAAAGGTCAGGACTTTACTGATATTCTATCCGAAAACCTCCACAACTTGGCATCATCCTTACCTAGACTCATGAGAACTTCCGATGACCAGCGCAAGCTCTTTGTTCTTAACGTGTTCCTTGGGTACCTCAAGATTCTGGGCCCCAAAGTGGATGCGGTACTAACTTCAGCAGTACATCTTGAACGCATCTCCAAAGCGCTGATGCAAGTGATGGAGCTGGACGTAACAGATGTGAAGATCATCGAGGAGAGAAGTCTAACATCTTCAATAGAATTGAGACCTGACGTGCACCAAATCCCATCCCAGAGGAAATACTTCCTCTACTTCACCGACGACAAGATATTCTCAGCACTCAGGAAGATTTGCCGCATGTTGGGATACTACGGAAACCTCTACCTTCTTGTTGACCGCTTCATGGAATTGTACAAGGAGTCTTCGGTCTACAGAAAGCAAGCTGCTTTGGTTCTCAACGAGGTCGTTGTTGGTGCCGCAGGCATTGGCGTAGAGACAGACAGTTCTAGAATCGATTGTTCCAGAACAAATCAAGAAGACTTGAAATCTTCAATCGTGTCCATTATTGAGGAGTACATCAGTTTGGGCAACTGGCATCTCCCTACAGTCTCAGAAGCTTTGGAAGGGAAACTTGAGTCTACAACCTCTTTAGTTCCCAACAATCTAGAACGAAATTCTCTGCAACTGCTTCCAGTGTCCAAAACCCCAACGATTCACCAACTCAACAGCAACATCTGGCAAATCTGTATCCAGTTGGAGGGCATCGGGGGCTTCGCCCTGGCTTTAGGCATTGATTTCCGCCTGCTTCTAATGACATTGCTTTACCCTATCCTGGAGAAGGCCGGAGATGAGACGCTTCTTGTCAGCCAAGCAGCTTTTAGCACCATGTGTGACCTCTGCAAGGCTTGCGATTACAGTTCACCCAAAGAACTGGTCATTAAGAACTCGGACTACCTTCTCAATGACATTTCTCTAAACCTAGCCAGACCTAGCATTCACCCTCATGCTCAGAGAGTTCTTGCAGTCATGTTCACTCACTCAGATGCAAGTTTGCTGCCTCTAGTGGCTGATGTGGTGCAGGATGTGTTAATGGCACTTGATCTCAGCTATGACCAGAGAACGCCACAGTTCTGTGGTGTGCTACACTCACTCATGAAAGCACTTGGTGAGTCTTACTTTCAAACTATAATTTCAAACAAAGTGACTCTTAAGTATTAGTGGCTGCTCTTTAAGTTTGAAAAATCAACATGTTTTACCACAGTGAGATGGTTTCCAGCTACTACAGGACACCAGAAGACACCCAGCAAAGAGACCCAAAATAAAGAGTGTGTGGACTTGAGGCAGTTTCTCCTGGACTATAAGAAGCAGAAGGAGCTTGCAGAAGGCATTGGAGTAGAGGAGGAAGATCCTAATGATTTAGGTTTGTACAGTCATGTTTGGTTAAATTTCTGTAGTATTGAACTTAAAGGGAGAGTTTACTCAAAAATGAAAATTCTGTCATTAATACTCACCCTCATGTCGTTTCAAACCATAAGACCTTCGTTCATCTTCAGAACGCAAACAAAGATATTTTTGATGAGCTCTCTGATGCTCCAGGTCTAGAAAGGTACCAAGAACATAGACAAAAAAAAAATTACTAAAATAAATCCATGTGGCATTAGTGGTTCACGATAATACTTTTTGTTTAAAAAGTTATTTAACAATCATACATCGTAGTACTCTCCAAAATGGCGAATAAAGTTATTTTAGTTTTTTTTGCACTCAAAAAGTATTTTCATAGCTTCATAAAATTACAGTTGAACCACTGATGTCCCATGGACTATTTTTGATGTTCTTGGTACCTTTCTGGACCTTGAACGTGGTAGGACCCTTGCTGTCCATGGAGGGTCAGAGAGCACTTGCATTTCTTCAAAATAACTTAATTTGTGTTCTGAAGATGAAAGAAGGTCTTATGGGTTTGGAGCAACATGAGGGTGAGTAATTAATGACAGGATTTTCTTTTTTGCGTAAACTATCCCTTTTAAAGATGATGCATCCTGACAAATGTAGGTCCAAATAGATTAATTCAGGTTTGAATTGTGCACATACTGCCAGATTTAGCTGAAGAGCCTAAGCGATCAGACTTATGATTTTTGCCTGGTGGATGATAAAACTTCCAAGGCTCTTCAGCTAAATCTAGCAGAATTGTGCACCATTCAAACCTGAATTAAACTATTTGGAGCTACATTTCTCACAATGCATCATCTGTGTTGACTTTCTTTGAAATGCAGTTCAGTAAATTTCTCTACGACAGAAAACAGTTGTGCTTTACAGTTCCTGCCTGTAATTTAATTCCTGCACAATAGACGACAGTAATGATCCAGTGAGTTGTCGCAGCATAAAAGTAAAAGTGCCGGAGGTGTTACGTTAATTCTGCTAAAGGTTTCATCATAACCGCAGACCTGTAATAGGGGTAGTCGGTTCCCCTGGAACAAGCTGCGGTAAGTGCTTCACACAAGGGTACAGATGTAATAGAGCAGAATTATGATTGTATGAACTCCGTTTTTGGCTCATCTTCAATCTTTCACATGCTGAGACTTTCAACTCAGGGCTCAGATTTCTGATCATTAAACCAACACCACACAGAGCGAATTCCCCAAATGATCTGTTATTATGGCTTTCCTACTATCACGCTGAAGGTTTGTAGCTGATTTACAAGATGCATTTAGCTGTTTGCGTGATGATGGTCTCACAGAACATTTGAGCATGTTGAATGCACAGAAATGTCCAATCTGGTTTTTAAATTCTCCTGTCCACAGATGTTCCTCCACCAGCTTCTGATGAAGACATGGATGGTCCTGCAGAGAAAAAGGAGCTTCCTCTTCACATCCAGATTGCAAAAGATGTAATGGAGCGATGCATCCACCTGCTCTCCGACTCCAATCTGAGAATCCGCCTCAAGGTTGTAAAATCTCTTCTGTTGATGTATTATAGCTTTGGCATAGCTGCAGGCCTTTTTCCTTTAAGAAAAGCATGTCTAAAGTCAAACATGAATGTGCATTTAAAGGTGTTGGACATCCTGGAGTTGTGTGTCTGTGTTTTATGTGAGCGAGAGGATGAGTTGCTTCCCATGGTGCACCGGTGTTGGCCTGCTCTCCTCCACCGTCTCACCAGCGATGACCCTCTCGCTGTACCGCGAGCATTCAAGGTGAGATGATGGCTTTTAATTTATCAAAGAATGCTGAAAAATAAAATATTTTTTGAGCAGCAAATCAGCTAGAATGATTTCTGAAGGAAGTAATGATGCTGAAAATTCAGCTTTGATCACAGGAAAAAATGACATTAACATATATTACAATAGAAAATGTCTATTTTGAATTTGAATAATATTTTACAGTATTTACTGTATTTTTAGTGAAATTAATGCAGACTTGGTGAGCAGAAAAGACTTTCAAAAATAATGAAAAAAAAAAACCTTTGCAACCTCAAACATAGATCCAGCTGATCATCATGTTCCTCTGTTTTTCTGTATGGATCTCATTGTCCAGGTGTTGTGTGTTCTGGGCGAGTCGTGTGGGGATTTCCTGAGGAAACGCGTGTCTAAGGAGGTTCTGCCCCGTCTCACCTCGTCTCTGATGAAGCAGGCGGATGTCAGTGCTCGTTCTGGACCCGCCTACACACACACATTGGCTTACAAACTCCAGCTCGCCGTGCTGCAGGGTCTCGGACCTCTGTGTGTGAAACTGGACCTGAGTAAGTATGGACATCAGTGTCCCAAACTCATGCTAGAAACATGCCTAATAATATTAAATAGTATTTGATAATCAGTTATTAATGAAAAGTCAATAAGAGGTTATATATACACTACCAGTCAAAAGTTTTTGAACAGTAGGATTTTTTACTTTTGTTTTTTAAATAAGTCTCTTTTGCTCATCAAGCCTGCATTTATTTGATCCAAAATACAGTAAAATTTTGAAATATTTTTACTATTTAAAAAAAAGTTTTCTATTTAAATATATTTTAAAATGTAATTTATTTCTGTGATCAAAGCTAAATTTTCAGCATCATTACTCCAGTCTTCAGTGTCACATGATCCTTTAGAATGAATTCTAATATGCTGATTTGCTGTTCAAGAAACATTTTATTATTATTATCAATATTTAAAACAGTTGAGTACATTTTTTCAGGATTCTTTGATGAATTGCATTTCTCCAAAATAAAAAGCTTTTGTAACATTATACACTAAACTATTAAAAAGCTAGGAGTCAGTAACATTTTTATAAGATTTCTATTTCAAATAAATAATGTTCTGAACTTTCTATTCATCAAAGAAACCTGAAAAAAATCTGCTTAGCTGTTTTCAATGTAATAATAATAATAATAAATGGTTTTTGAGCAGCAAATCAGAATATTGTAATGATTTCTGAAGGATCATGTGACTGGAGTAATGACGCTTATTCATCTTTGAAACCACAGGATTAAATTACATTTTAAAATATATTCAAATATTTTAAATAGTAAAAATATTTCAAAATTGTACTGTTTTTGCTGTACTTTGGATCAAATAAATGCAAGTTTGGTGAGCAGAAGAGAAAAAAAAAATCTTACTGTACAAAAACTTTTGACAGGTAGTGTCTATATTTTTATATCAGTTATTGTTTAATATATTGTGTAAAAAAAATGAAAAGGTACTCAAACAAAAACATAACAAACTTTCATAACATTGAGGTTCAGCAAATTGTTCCATTGTTCATCCCACATTAAACTATATTAATTTGAATAAAAACTAGTTATAATGATTATAATGTATGTGCAGTGTCAGCATCATAACAAAATCATGTAAACACATCAATATGAAACTATGTTATTATATCTTAAAATGTAACACTAAATCCTGATTCTTATAGTATAATCTGCCCAAATTATTTCTAAAAACAAAAATGCATCTACTTTCTATAATGTGCTAAATGTCTGAGCAAAATGAAGTTTTCAGCTAGAATAATGTAGGATAGGACCTTATTTTAGGATTTGACCATTTTTGCTTAATATTAGTTTTCATTGCCTGCATAATCTTAAGGGACATGGCAATGTAAAAAAAAAATAGATGGAAGCAGTGTTATTTTAATCTTTTTAGTCCTTGATATACTCATAAAAATAAATCCCAATTTAAAATATATATATTTTGTTTTCACTGTAATATTAAGGTTTTAGTAATTTTTGTAACTTAGTTATATAACTATAGTTTTTCCTTATATATATATATATATATATATATATATATATATATATATATATATATATATATTACTTTTATATTCATATATGTCTACTTTTAAGGGTTCAAATAAGTTTTTGGACTATAAAATGTCACAATTTGATTAAAATAATGTTACATTGTCATTTAGTGTAACGCAATATTTATGTAAAAAAAACAATCAAACAACATACGTATTCTGACTTGTACATATTAAAATATATAAAAGAATACAGAAGCATAATACATTTTATTTAGTTTTAAATAAGTACAAAAAATTACAGACAAATGGACAAAATGTAGAATTACAACTAATCAGTATTTAGGGTGAAAGTAATTTGTCTTTTAATATGTCAAATAGATTTTTATTGTAAACATGCCTGACAAGATTGTTACACTGAATGACATTTTAGTGGGTGTCTTCTGTAAATTAGGGAAAAGTGTATGATATTTATTTTTTGCTCAGAAAAACAAACAAAAATGCAGTTAAAAATTTAACAGAAAACTTTTAAATATTTTTTGGAAAAATAATTTAAAGCAGTATTACACTTGTTTTTATGCTTAAATCCTTTTTTGTCTTTGACCCATATATATTTGTTTTTTTTTGTGTGTTTTTAGTTTATTTAATTTTATTTATTTTTAGAAATATTGCCTTAACTAGCTGGAATTCAATAAGTTGAAGTTTTATCTAATTGTATTTCCTTTAGCATTTATTTAAAGTAAGGAAAAAGTTTTTAATGGTTTAGTTTTAAGTATAATAATCCTCATTTGGAGAAAAAATATATAAATAAATATTTTAATGCTTTGTGTTTTCTCACAAAGTGAATGCAAAACTAATGATGGAAATAATATGAGATGGAATGACAATTTATTTCAGTGCTTCTGGGGAACAACATTTTTTTTAGTGCATAAACACTGAAATAGTCATTTACTTTCCTTAATACGTCTTTAAAAATCATAAATGTATTTTTTGCTTTATGTCATGCTAACGAACTGTGCACAATAATATCAGAGACATTTAAATGTGCATTTTATATTGTCTAACAGCGTTTATGAGCACAAACAATCACCACTAGATGGCAGACTCGCATCAGTCTTGTATTGTAGCTGCAGCAAACGTGTCAAAGTCAATCTTACCGTAAGCGATGAAGACGTGTTCCTGTTGATGTCACATCACAGCTCCATCTGAAAGCCCCAGAGCTTTGCTCAGACACACACCATCCTGTGTTGCTCTGTTCATTCCCCTGGAGAAGCTCCGAGAGGGGATTTTTAGTCTTTCCTATCAGTTGTTTTCATTTTTTTCTCACCCTCACTGGCTTTTCTGATGTAATCCAGACGGTTTGCACGGGGTGAAAACCTCACATCTCAAGCATTCAGGCTTAATGCATGCAAATAATATTGGCTATTGGCTGATAAAATATCATTTTCAATATTAGCCTCAAATCTAGCAGCATCTGGCAACCGTGTAACAAACCAAACCATGAGAAATCTGAAGCCAATGGTTTGTGAAATGCTAAAGCGATTTGTCGTTTCATGTGGAGAAGATTCATCCGGAGAAAAACGTGTGTGAGAGGAGGAAAATACTGAATACTGATAGAGTTACCATGGTTATGAGAGACACCTGAGAGACAGACGGACGGACGGACAGACAGACAGACATGAGAGGTCATGCTGTTTATTTCCCAGCTGGCTCTAGTGCTCTCTCTCCTGCTCTGGCGTCATTTTTCCTCTTTATTATTCTCCATCCATCCCTCATTTCTCTCTGTCTCTGGTCTCGCCGTCCCTCTGCATTCACCTCCATTTTTCTAGAGTAATGAGGCTCTACATCAGGCTGCTTAATTAATTAATTAGGATAATGCTGCCATGGAGACTATTAGAATATATTAGAACATCTGTGGCCATTATGACGCAGGCGTTCACTGTTTGCATTTCTGCTGTGAATTTTAAGTCAACGGCAGTGAATTCACTGGAGAAATAAACTGAGGTTTGTGGGAATAGAGAACAAATCTGTAATAATGTACAGAGACTCAAACACTGTTTGATCACCTAAAATATTGGCTTTTTCACTAGTTTTAATATTCAAAGCTGATTTTTCCTAATTAATTAAGAGTTTCCCGTCAATAAACTCCTAATTTGCTGCTTATTAATAGTAAGGTACAGTTACTGATATTTGTGTTGGAGGACGAGTCTTTATTCTGAATGTGTGTTTGCAGTGGAGGCGGATCTGGATCGGGTGATCGACACCTGTCTTCCGTACCTGAGCTGCCGACAGCCAATCAAACTGCAGGAGGCGTGTCTCAGGTAAAGCCCCACCCACTGCAAAACTGAAATGGGATATTTTTTAATTTACTTTTTCTTTAATCAAAGCGGATTTAAAATGCCCCCAAATTATTTTATTTTATGAAAGTGATTTGTTTTGCATTAATTGTTTATAGTAGGGATGCACCGAAATGAAAATTCTTGGCCGAAGCCAAATAAAATTAAACACTGGGCCGAAGGCCGATTACCAAACAAGGTTTTTTGTGTTTTTCCCCCCATGTATTTTGCCAATTTTTTTCACTATTGCATAAATAAAATAGCCAAAATGTGCTTTTTAACAGTTTACTTTAAAAAAAAAAAAATCAATTACAAAACAACAATTTAAAAATATTTACTTAACACTGAACATTTTTAACATTCTAGTAGATAATTATAGCCTACCAACAAAGCACAGTTGAACTTAAAATCAATAAGTTAGTAAAATAATATTTTTTGGCCATTTTAGGCATGTTTTTAATGTACAGATAACTGCAGCCTTGCTGAGAACAAAGGAGAATGTTATAATAAATGTATTAATAGAGCTGTTGTAATGACTGTTATCATTGTTTTTGTCTTACTTTATTTTATTTTACAGAACAACAGTAAAATCACATGTGCATTAGACAACATAATGTTCTGTAATTTATTTACTAATAGTTTAAGACCATTTCACGATTTCAGTCATCATACAGCAACCAGCAACAACCACCCCTTTCTCTTCTCATCAAAGACATTAAATGCAGTAATGTCGTTGCTTGTAATGTTTTTTGCATCTTTCTCAGATGGTTATAAATAGGGATGCAACAATACAGTTAGTCCACGGTTCAATACGTACCTCGGTTTTTAACCACGGTTTTCGGTTCGGTTCGGTTCGGTTTTGATATCTTGCCACTTCAGTGTGGTTTTTTTTGGAACAAATAAACAAAATACTCCTGTAAACCTCTGCACATTAGATAAAGTGTGGTTTAGTTTGTGTCTGCTTAATTTTTCTTTTGAGAGAGGTATAATTTTTTAGATTTTTACGCAAAATAGAATGGGTTTCGTTCATACTGGATGCCAGAGGGCGCCCTTGTGCAAAAAAAACCACACATATGCATCAAAGAAGTAGCGCTAATAACGTTCCAGTCCAGCTTCTCTAATATGGATAAAAGCATCGCTATTGCTGTAACTTATTAAAAACAAGATATAACGGTAAACGTTTTGAATGATGAAATCTAAGGACAATAAGCACTCGTCTGCAATATTATATGGTTTATCTGTGTTCTTCAAGCCATCTCGGGTATTTTCAGAAGCCATTGCTAATCGACATACATTGAATATGAGTATAGAATTTATCGTCTGCCTCATTCTGTGATGAGAATCCACATCAGATCACAACATAAGGAAGTTATTTCAAACACTCGACTGATGTTGTGAATTAAAAACAAGTTATAATTTTTTTGTGACTTGTTTTTATAACTTTTGTTGGACAACAGGTTTAGAAAGGCTTATCATTGCATGTCATTAGAATGGAAGATGCTCTGCGTGTTGCGTAATTTTTTTTTCAATTATTCCATGGAATGTCTGGATACTGGATTCTGATTGGCTGGCAGGTGTGCAGTAAAACCGTTTAATGCACAGGTAGTTCCAAGTCAGTTTAATCACCGTTCTATATTAATGCGCTGCTTTAATTGATGCACGCAAAAGCACAGAGAGAGAGAGAGAGAGAGAGAGATCGCATTGTGCTGCTCACATACATAAACTTCTTGTCAGCGTTTGCCTGCGATCCTTATTAAAATAGCCTAGATATTAGATCGCTACATTATATTCCTCAGCAACGGGGCGGTAAAGATGCTGTTTTGTAATGAATTGTTGTTTGTAGAGAGAGACGCACAGCAGGCAGGCAGGTAACGTTAACGTTACGCACACACACAACTGTCATCTCTCTTGCCTTCACACTCTCTCTTGGTCGATCGATAATCTACTGAAACAAATGCTATATTTCATTCAAATAAATGTGATCTTACCGGACTATTTAATCTCCGAGTCTGATTTGAAGCGGGCAGAATGCTAGAGCTGCGTGTCATAACTGACGAAAATAACCGTCTTTTTTTTCGCGGAGGCAACCACCCTCCGCTTCGCGTCGGGCGGTTATTAGCCTCCACGTCGTGCATTTAAAATCCTTTAACGCACGGCAAACCGTTGATTATCCCTTACATATAACAGGGGAAGCGTTTTCTCATTTCAGCACATGAAATCGTGGGCAAACATACAGCAAATTCCAAGAGAAATAAAAGGAAGGAAGATATTTAGATGCAAAACCGAAAAACCGCAATTCACAAGCACGTATTGAACCGTGGAGGTCGTACCGAACGGTTCAATATTATATTGAGTATTGTGACATCCCTAGTTGTAAATGCTTCCACATTGCCGACATGTTTGCTGCATTAGTGCGCACCTCTATCTGACCGTGTCACGTCATTGTTTGGTATAATTTATTTGGCCTTTTCGCTTATACGGCAGAACACCAAACATTTTTTGCTATTTTTGGCCGAATAATTTCGGTTGCCGGACATTCGGTGCATCCCTAGTTTATAGTTTCAGGAACTAATAGACTAATATAAACTTTATTATTATTGTAGATTCATTCTCTGTCTGCTGTAATTTTTTGGTTTGCAGTAAATTAATATATCTACCAATATTTGGTCATATTGAGATAAGACAAACAGAGTGAGAGAGTGCAAGAGATGTGTGTCAGGCTGAATTATCAATTTGCCCATTCATAAATAATTGACAAGCATTGACCAAAAGCAAAATAAGTGACCTTTGACTACAAAACCATAAAGTCATAAGGGTCATTTTTTAAATTGAGATTTATACATCATCTGAATAAATAAGCTTTCCAATGACGTATGGTTAGTTAGGATAGGACAGTATTTGGCCGAGATACAACTATTTGAAAACTGGAATCTAAGGGTGCAAAAAATCTAAATACTGAGAAAATCACCTTAAAAGTTGTCCAAATTAAGTTCCTAGCAATGCATATTACTAATCAAAAATTACATTTTGATATTTATGGTAGGAAATTTACAAAATATTTCCATGGAACATGATCTTTACTTAATTACCTAATGATTTTTGGCATTTAAAAAAGAAATATCAATAATTTTGACCCATGCAATGTATTTTTGGCTATTGCTATAAATATACCTGTGCTACTTAAGACTTAAAGGGATAGTTCACCGAAAAATAAAAATTTGATGTTTATCTGCTTACCCCAAGGGCATCCAAGATGTAGGTGACTTTGTTTCTTCAGCAGAACACAAACGTAGATTTTTAACTCAAACTGTTGCAGTCTGTTAGTCCTATAAAGGTAGTGGATGGGCACCAAACCATTTGAAAGTAAAAAAAAAAAACATGCACAGACAAATCCAAATTACACCCTGCAGCTTGGGACGATACATTGATGTCCTACAGTCCTAAGATGCAAAACAATCATTTTTGGTGAGAAACTGAACAGTATTTATATCTTTATTTACATCTGATATACAGCAATGTCCAACTGTGTTGAGTGCATGCTCAGCATCCGGCACCTTACGTTGCATGTATACGACACTCATTGTTTACACAGTGCACAGAGATTGTGGGTATAGCGGCTATTCAAAATGGTAATTACTTGTGCGTATCCTGATTGTTCAAAACGATTTATAGCTAAAAGATTACGTTTGCTTGCGCAAACTCATCCGGAACTGTTGACTGTTCACCGATTCCCAACTCCTGAGCCTGATCACTTAGTTATGGTTGCTTGCTCTTTGGATGGATAACACACCCATAAACTTAGTAAAAGTGTGTAGGGTCTGCAGCGATCATTTTTCCCCTTCCGGCGTTTCCGTATACTACACCAGAGCACGTACACATGTAACGCGCCGGATGCCGAGCACGCGCTCAGAACAGTTGGACATTGCTGTATATCCAAGGTAAATAATGATATAAATACTGGTCAGTTTCTTGCAAAAAAACAATCGTTTGTGTCTTAGGACATTAATGTATCGTCACGAGCCGCAGGGTGTGATTTGGATTTGTCTGTGCATGTTTTGTTTTACTTTCAAAGGTTTGGTGCCCATTCACTGCCATTATATGACTAACAGACTGCAACGGTTTGAGTTAAAAATCTTCGTTTGTGTTCTGCTGAAGAAACAAAGTCACCTACATCTTGGATGCCCTGGGGGTAAGCAGATAAACAATTTTCATTTTTGGGTGAACTATCCCTTTAACAGTCAAATCAAAGTTTCATTATCCTGCTCTCTAGATATCAGCCAGTCATTAGAATGCAAGTTCCCATAATTATACTACAAATTGAACAAGCTGTAGTTCACTTTATGCGCTGCTGTAAGTAGACACTCCCATATCCTGCTGTAATAGTTCGAGTTACACTAATAGCTGTTTGCATTATGTTTTGTTGTCTATAGTGTGTTCCGCTCACTGATGGATCTGGACGCTGATCTGTGCTGGTTCGGTCTGAATGAGCTGTGCTGTCCAGTCGCGTACGAGCCGCCTCATCCTCATCTGCTGCCCGTGACGCTGACTGGATCAGACAAGCCCAGAAACCAATTCACAGACAACGTCCTCAAATTACTGCAGGAGTTTGATGCCCCGCAGGAACAGGATGCCACATAACAGCGTTTTCATACATCTGAACGCTAGATTTGAGACGAGGAATATTTATAGGATTGTGATCTTCCTTGGCTACACGCCTGACTGGAAAAACTTTTGGACGAGGCTGAAAAAGTGACTTTTTCATATGATGCAAATAGCTATATCTACAATAGAACAAACTGTTTGAGACGTGACAAAATTCCATGTTTAATTCCATGTTATTATTACTTATCTAAAATTTAAAAAAGGTTTATTTTGGATCTTTCAGAATCATCTTTTTTTTAATGACATTTTTTGTGCTTAATATCAAATATTACAGTTTTAATTAACTGGTATTCTGTCAGAAAGCAATCAGTACCATAGTAGAGCTTTGGATGTTATGCCTGTTGTACACGATACAAAAAATTAATGTTATTGTACATTATATACTGTTCTTTATTTTTAATAAAAAAAAAACTGCAATCCTGAATATCTTCCTTAAGTTTTTGTTTAACCATTCTGGTAAACATAATTATATTTGTACATCTTTTAAGGTATACAGCTGGATTTCATTAAATTTCATTTTGAAATTCCAATCTTCCTTATAATTTAAATGATATGCTTATTGAGTGTTTGATGTTATTATTGATGGATTATTTTTATAATTCCGATTTTTTTTTTTACTATATGATATTAATTTATCAATTAAATTGATTTGTAAACTAAATAATGCTATTTTATTGTACAGTTAGTTATTAATTAAATGAAAATACAATAAATTAATTCAATTTAATTTAATTAATAAATTCACAGACAAGGCTTGAGCCTAGTCCCAGACTAAAATGTAAATCTGAGTTGTTTCAACTGAAGAATCTTGCACTGACTGATCTTAAAATATATCAGTGCTTTTGTTTTGTCTCAAGATGCACACCAGTAATGTTTTTCTAAGGCATGTTAATAAAAATATCTCAAATGTCCTAATTGAACTATGGCCTAATCCTGGCTTAGTTTAAGCCTTGTCTCTGAAACCAGGCCTAAATGTTTTAGTACCATTTCTGAGAGACTTGTGGACCTCACTAAAGTCCATCAGGTTCTGGTCTAGTTACGCAGTTGTGTCCTGTTGGTCGGGATCTTCCGTTGAGTCTCGTGTGGTCGCGGCCTCTTCTCTTGACAGTCTAATAAATGTGCCGCCCGTGAAAGCCGCATTAAAGCTGCCTCATATGCTTTGTGTTAGCCTGCTGCCGTGTTATCTGCACTGTACTTTGCTATTTATCCTGCTGCCAGGGCTGACAGAGGCGCTATTATTCACCGGGCCCGAGCGCCGGGGCGAGCGGCTAACACGCGGCATACGGGGCTAATGCAATTTCCTCTCGGCCGCTTCTGATAAGTGCAGAAGCATCATTATAGAGTCAAACCGCTTGACATACGCTTTGTTCGAGGGATTCGCCGCCGGTAAAGACGACAAAGCAAATTGAAGTGACGAAATAATGAAGAATTGAGGTGGTTTTTGAGGTTAAGTAGGCGGTGAAGCTCTTTTGTTAGATCGAAAGGTAAAAAGGAGTTAACTTTCAATGTTTTTTTTAGTTGTTTTAGTAAATTATCTATAAATTTAGCACTATCATTTGAAGAGTTTTATAATATTATAATCGCAAGTGTTACGCAGGTGCACATGCGCAAACAAAACGTTAAAAAATGCACTGGGTAAATAAGTTCAGGCCGCTCATTTACCGACATGGGGTGCATTTCCCAAAAGCTTTTTTTTATCGTTACCAATACCGTTCCTAGGAACTTGTGACTAGTTAGCTAACGATGCTTTTGGGAAATGCACCCTTGGTTGACAGCTGTAAATTCACAATAACCATTTTAGATTGACTAACTGTAATACTGTAGATTTATATTCAAACTAAATGCATAACGCTAAAAAACTATGTTCTGTCAGTTTAAGAGCAAAACTCAAAAACGGCATTAAAAACAGTGCATAAAAGCTTGCTGAATTTAGGTTAAAAATCTTGAAAATTATTCAAATTCATGTCTCATTTTCTTTATCAAAGTGGGCGTGGCCATTTGTACATTTTATGGGTGTGGCTTCCAGTCTCTTCTGGATCCAGCTATTTTTAGATGTACAAAACAGCTTGTTTTGCTGCTTGATATGGCAAATTGGTGTGTCTTACCATATTATTTTAATATATTATCTAAATTATAAGCACTTTGGTTTGTAGTGCTAACAGTTTTACCATTTACTGCATGTTGTTATTCTTCTCGTTATTTCCCTATAGACCAATAATTGGTTTGTAAACATTCGGGATGCGCGCATCATGGTTTTAAAAAAGATTATAGATTATATTGATTAAATGTCATTTTTTAAATGTTCTCCGCTCATTACAAGAGCTTGTCACTCAGCGATAAGCACTGTTATTCAACAAAATTGACATTAGATAGTGAGATAGTCTCACAGATCCAAAAAAAGGGATAACGTTTTTTTATAAAATAAGTTTATCTGGTGGCAGAAAACTCACTATTTTTGGGTTAAATCTAGTTAACTCTATTTAATTAGGAGATATAGGTCAAACCACCCGCTCCCGTGAGATTTAACTCAAAGGGGTCTCGAGGGATTCCAATCCCAATGCAGCTAATCAGTGTTGCCAAGTCTGCGGCTTTCCCACAGTATTGGGCTATTTAACACTGTTGCCGCTGGTTGTTTTTCCATGTCCGCAGGTTGAAGCAACCTGAATGACATTTAGCACCTTGGAATGAAAATTTTACCAGTGGAAATCCATCAAAAAAACGTGTATTTTGGCCCCCAGAATGCAATTTTTAATGGGCAAGTTTTGAGTAGCAATTGGGCAGGAGAAAGTAACGCCCAATATGCCGAATACATCCTGCCTTCTAAATGCAAGAGCCAATCCTTTTTAGTAAAGTCACTGCGTCACTGCAGCTGCCATTGGAAGCTTTGGTTCTTATAAAAACGGGCAGTGTTCGCAAACTTGCACTCATGACTGTGAATGCGCATTGGATGGTCTAGCATCAAAACCACGCTCTTCCGAATTTCCGAGTGGCCGCCGAGTGGAATGTCTTGTCTTAAAGGGACTTTGGTGCAATGTGAGCACCAAAAAAAATATCCAGGCACTTCTATGAGAACCTAGTCTCGCGTAGCCAGACCTTCAGACTGACGGCTGAAGGTCTGGAACTCATGACAGCTTTTATTGGCCAAGTCCCGCCCATAAGACCGTTTGATCGACATGTCAAACAACCAATCACAGTTCGTTCCGTTCAGCGTCACGTTTCGCCCCCACAACAACAGACTGGCGTGCAACAAGTCAGTCATTGAAATAACCAGCATTGAAAGATAACGAAGAAGAGGGAGAACAAGCAGTAAGTCAGTAATTTGTTCGCGAACGTCGCATATGTGTATAACAACAATGGCGTCTGCATAAGCACATTTTAGCAAAACGCCGAGTAAATCAGCCTGCGCTTTGTTTCCCGGCGGACCGAAAATAAAAGCGACACTCGCATCTTCCGGAAATCCGGTCAAATTCAACTAATCAGATGACGACTTCGACATTCCTGAAGTGTTTCCAGTTAAGCGTGCCATATGCATCAGACGTTTAGCCAACGTTCCGTGGGCATGACGTCTGAGGCTGAGACTAATGAGAACCAGACTAAAAAAAACAGTGCAACAGTGCATTCCTAATTATAAAAAGGTTTATTGCAGCAAAGAGTCAATTTAGTTTAGGATCCTAAAGCAATTAAGCCACAATGCCACGTTCACACCAAGAACGCTAAACTATCCCTGCTGAAAAAACAAAAACAAAAAACAGCTAAAACCAGCCTAGTCTGGAAGTAGCTGGTTTTAGCTGGTCTCCCAGCCTGGTCAAGCTAGTCAGGCTGGTTTTAGCTGGTGGTCTCCCAGCCTGACCAGACTGGGAAAGTGGCCAAAACCCCTCTAAAACCAGCCTGGTTGACCAGCTGGTTTTTATTTTTTAATTTTTTATCAGAGATAACAAACATACTGTCGCCCACACCGAAGGACGATATGACAATCCGTTTATTTGTAGCACGTTTGGAAAGTTAATTGGACATAATAGATTGCCCGTGTCAATGTTTTTGGGTTTAACAACTGGAACAATTGCTCTGAAAGTGATTTCAACAAAATATTTCCTCTCTATTTTTACAGTTACACATATGGTGTTGTTTTCACCTTACGATAATTAACCATGGTTTATAGTAAGAATGCATTATGTTTTTGGCATATTGATTACCATTTGTGTAGCGGTTTGCTACATATAATATGGTTAAACTATGGTTAGTGTAGGAAAAACATTGTTCATGTGTGGTTAGCATGGTTTAACTATAGTAACCATGATTTTTTTGTTTTAATTGTTATAATTTTATTATGTTGTAATTTTCGTAAGGATCGTGTAGATTATGTTTATGGTTGTTTGTCTCCCCCGTGTGGTCTATAAGAGGTGACGTAGGACGCCCTGGGGGCAGTCATGTGTATGACACGGAAATAGGTGTTGTGCGTGTGCTGGTTGTTAAATAAAGAAGGCGATACCGCAGTTCTACAAATTAGTCTCAGCTTATTTGCCCATACACATCTACATGGTGTCAGAAGAAAGCCTGTACTGACGATGGCACAAGGACTTCGCAAGATAGACCCTCTTGTATTTGACGAGAATATTGCGGACAACTGGACAAAGTTTAAGCGCGAGTGGCACATATACAGCAACGCCGGTCTTTCAGCAGCAACTAAAAAAGTGCAAGCGTACACTTTTCTCAACCTCGCCGGTCCTGACGCCCAAGATAAATATGACACTTTCACTTTCGAGGAGGGGGAAGATTCAGAAGATGTAAAGGTACTGGTAAAGAAGTTTGAGGAAATTTGCATGCCTGTAAAGAATGTAATTATGGACAGACATGCATTTAATACAACAAATCAGAAGCCGCATGAAACAATTCAGTCGTATGCTGCCACGTTAAAAACACTAGCCAGAAAATGCGAGTTTGGAACGCTGCATGACGAACTGATAAGAGATCGATTAGTATGCGGCATTCACAATGACAATATCCGCACACAGCTGCTAAAAGAAAAAAATCTAACCCTAAACTCAGCTATTGAAATATGCATGCTACATGAGCAGTCTGAAAAGGGAAACAAAGAAATAAAAAAAGAAACAGGTTCCAAAGAACTGAAGAAGGAAAACGAAGTTTGTGCCGTGCAGTATCCTCCATGCTCAAACTGTGGTGGCCAGCATTCATCTGACCGCAGCAGCTGTCCAGCCTTCAACAAGCGTTGCAATGCATGTGGAAAATGGAACCACTTCTCTAAATGTTGCAGATCGAGCAAAACACGCACCTACAACAGACTGGGACAAGGTCAATCTCAATCAAGCAGAGCCCCCCACACCATACGCAGGGGAGGACAGACACATAGAATAAGTGAACTTGATGCACAGGTTGCATATGACTCAGCAGACTTGTTTTACTGTGAAAGTGTAGAGATGCCAGCGGATAGAGGAGAGATATTCACCATCTTGTCCACTTCCAACACAGAGAAGCAACTTAAGGTGAAGATCGACACGGGAGCCCGGTGCAATGTACTCTCCAAGGGTGATCTCCAGCACATTGACCCAGGTGCTCATGTTGACCACAGCCATGTAGTCAACCTGGTGGCTTATGGCGGTCAGATCATAAAGACTCTAGGTATCACTAATGTAAACTTTACATGCGGGGCACTACAGTTCCATGTCGTTGACAGTGATGTAAAACCTCTATTGGGCCTCAGAGACAGTGTCAAATTAGGCTTTGTGCAACTTGGCCCAAATGTGCACGCTCTCCAGCAGGGGGCTCCTGAGCTCACAGAGTATAAAGATATCTTTGACTGCAGCACTGTAGGCAAACTGCCTGTAGTGTATCACATGCGCCTTGACCCCTCTGTGCACCCTACAATATGTGCTCCCAGACGAGTGCCTTTGGCAATGAAAGACAAAATAATCGAAGAACTAAACAGAATGACGAAACTGGGAGTCATTAAGCCAGTTCAGGAGCCCACTGAGTGGGTCTCTTCTATGGTGGCTGCATGCAAAAAAGATGGTTCCGTAAGACTGTGTATCGACCCTGTCCACCTCAACAAAGCTCTCCTCAGGCCGCATCATCCTATGAAAACAATAGAACAGGTGGTCGCCGACATGCCAGGAGCCAAGGTGTTCAGCATCCTTGATGCAAAGTGTGGATTCTGGCAGGTGCCACTTAGTGATGAATCATCGAGGCTGACTACTTTCATGACCCCGGTGGGCCGATATGCCTTCCTCCGAATGCCCTATGGAATATCCACAGGAAGTGAAGTCTTCCAAAGGTGTATGGAGCAGCTTTTTGAAGGGCAGCCATGTGCGATTGTTGTTGATGACATTCTCGTTTGGGGCAGCACAACAGAGGAGCATGATCTGCGCCTCCAGCAGGTCATGGACAGAATTCGTGCTGTAAATCTTAAACTGAACCCTGACAAGTGCCGTTTCCGGGTGTCTGAGGTCTCGTATGTGGGTCATCTTTTAACTGACCAGGGCATAAAGCCTGACCCTACAAAGACAGATGCAGTCAATTCTATGCCATCCCCAGCAGACAAGCACGATGTTCAGAGGTTCTTGGGAATGACTAATTATTTGTCAAAATTCATCCCAGGCTATAGTGAAATCACAGCACCCCTGCGTCAACTCCTGCTTCAGGATGTAGAATGGAGCTGGCAGGAGCACCACATGGCAGCGTTCAACAGACTTAAAGAGCTCCTTACAAGTCCTCCTATACTCCAGTATTTTGACGTGCACCAGCCAGTGGTGGTATCTGCAGATGCCTCTCAGCATGGCCTGGGTGCTGTCTGTCTCCAGAACAACAAACCAGTGGCGTTTGCCTCGAGAGCGCTGACGGAGACTGAGTCACGCTATGCTCAGATCGAGAAGGAGCTGCTGGCCCTTGTATATGCTTGCCAGAAATTCCACGACTACATATATGGCCGCCAAGTGACCGTAGAAACAGATCATCAGCCCCTTATCACTATTCTAAAAAAACCGCTACACTTGGCTTCTGCACGCCTTCAGAGGATGATGCTTAAGCTGCAGCGCTACAACCTTAATGTAATCTACAAGAGAGGCAAAGAGCTATACCTGGCAGACGCCCTCTCACGTGCACACCTGCCCTCCACTGATTGGGCTGAAACTACTGAGGACTATGATGTGATGACAGTGGAAGCCCTCTCCTCAAGGAGAATTGAGGAACTGAGACAGGAAACACAGGCAGACCATCTATGCAAGCGCCTATCTGAGATCATTGCTGTAGGCTGGCCTGAGTCATCAAAGAAGCTGCCACATGACCTTAGGCAGTTCTATGCCATAAGGGATGAACTTACAGTTGATAATGGCCTACTGCTCCGTGGTCAGCGTTTCATCATTCCCCACTCACTGCAACGCTATTACATTAGACAGCTGCATCAAGGTCACCCAGGCCTAGAGGCGACAAAGCGCAGGGCCAGAGAAACCATGTTTTGGCCAAGCATATACCAGGACATTGAACAGGAAGTCTCCAGGTGCGCTCCTTGTAACGCCCTCAGGCCACACCAAACAAAGGAGCCCCTTCAACTGCATGATGTACCAGACTTGCCATGGGCCCTTACGGCAGCAGATGTTTTTGAGTGGGGGGGGGAAAGAACATTTGGTGCTTGTCGACTCATACTCCAGCTGGTTTGAAATTGACCAGCTGCCAAACATGACCAGTGCGACCATCATAGCCAGGCTAAAGCGCCACTTTGCCACCCATGGAGCTCCTCAGCAGCTAATGACTGATAACGCAACATATTTCACAAGCAGGGAGTTTCAAGAATTTGCCCACACATGGGATTTCTGCCATGTCACCAGCAGCCCCCACTACCCTCAGTCAAATGGGCTGGCTGAGAGAGCTGTACGCTCAGCCAAACACCTGCTAGAAAAATGCACACGTGATGGAACAGATGTGTATGCGGCACTGCTCAATCTACGCAACATACCAAGAGATGGACTGCCCTCACCAGCCCAGCGCTTGCTTTCTCGGCGCACCAAGACCCTCATTCCCATGACCAAGGCTATGTATGTGCCGAGAGTGGAAACGCAGATTCAGGCAATTTTAACACGGAACAGACAGAGAGGAAAGGCACATTATGACAGGTCAGCCAGACGTTTGATGTCACTGCAGGCAGGGCAGACAGTAAGAATACAGACAGACCGGGGATATGACAGATTGGGAACAGTAATTGGAACAGCTCTACAACCAAACAGCTTCAAGGTCCAGGCCGGAGATGCCACATATGTAAGAAACAGGCGCCACCTTCTACATACACCTGAGCAATACACCCCACCTACAACAACAGGGGTCCCACTTAACACCAACAGTGAACCTCTGCCAGAGCCCCAGCCTAATGTCGACCAACCGCAGACAGAGCAGGTGCAGGAACCACCTGTGATTGTCACCCGCTCTGGAAGAATATCAAAACCCAACTCCCTATACAAAGACTACACTACTTAAGCTCAGACTCCTTATACCACTTCTATTGCATCAGTCCTGTTCTTTGTGACTGTGTAAAAAAAAAAAAAAAAAAAAAAAAAGTTGGAATAATGTTGCATTACATTTTTGGTATGCATGTCAGGTTGTACGCTGTTTGCTAGTCTTGCTGTTTTGTGCAGTTAGTAGGTGTCAGCTATGTTTTATATATATATAGCTGTTAAATCTCTCTTCTGTTGTTGTGCATTATACTTCTATCCAATGTTATAAATGCTCAGGTATCCTCTCTTTAAGAAGGGGATGTAGATTATGTTTATGGTTGTTTGTCTCCCCCGTGTGGTCTATAAGAGGTGACGTAGGACGCACTGGGGGCAGTCATGTGTAGGACACGGAAATAGGTGTTGTTGTGTGTGCTGGTTGAAAAATAAAAGAAGGCGATACCGCAGTTCTACAAATTAGTCTCAGCTTATTTGCCCATACACATCTACAGTCAGTGAGGAAAGTTATGTATTTGTAGAGTAAAAGATAAAACAGGAGGTGCGAGACGGATTCAATTTAACTTATTTGTTTTACAGCAATTTTCAAAATACATGCTTCAAAGCAGCTTTAGTAAGCACCTTACAAACCCAAAGGATGACAAACTACACAGTATTAACAATAATGCTGACCAATCTGGTGTTTAATTGAACATAATGTAATAAATCAGACAAATACCTCTCATCCTGCAGCATTTGAAAATCAGCACGACTGTCACTAACAAATATGGAGAAAGTGCCAGAACTGAACTGAGTATGTGGAGAACTGAGATCTGAGACTCTGAATGAGACACTGAAGAAGAGACACACAATCACTTTATCAAGCACCATATCTGAACAAGAACATAAGAAGAAATAAATCAGCTCACAGTTTCATTGACTCTCACCTCTGACTGAGATCCAGCTCTTGGGTGACTCTCCTCTCTCTGTGTGTTTGCAGTAGTAGAAACCCTCATGTGACTTTGAGACAGTAGAGATGGTCATCTCTGTAGTTTGACTCTGGATGAGTGATCCATCTTTATAGAAATCAGCTCTGAGGTTTGGTGGGGTTGTAAATTGATATAAACAGCGTAGAGTCAGAGTATCTCCTTCAGTCACAGGATGAACAGGACTCTCCAGAATCACACCAGCTACAGAAACAGAGCAAACATCAACTGACAAATAGTAGGAATACTGTAAGAAAGTATCAACAAGAATAATAATACATATTCTCAGATTTGGATTTGTTGGATAGTCTTGTGGATTTGATGTCATTTAGGAATAATATTGTGTGGGTGATTGAATTGAGATCACATTCTTAATGTGAAATTATATTAATTTACTGAGATTTCAGTAGGCAGATATTAATCAAACCATAAGTGTTTATACAATTTAAAATATACAATTTGCTGATGTGCACATTGATGGAGTGTCCTGTGTTTTTGTTAAAGTTCCTCCTAGAATCGATGTGTGGTCAGAGAGATAAAAATTTAAAATACATTTCATAATGAAAACACTATTTAATAAATAGGTCAGATTATACATTTTTATGACACCTATTTGATTATTTTCCCACAAGTCCATTTAAGTAACACTGTTATGCCACAATAGTTATATTTTAGTTTTTTCAGCTTTCCAGTGTTTCACTCATTCTGTGGTTCATTTTAAACTCACCAGTGACCCATATTAACTGTTTGTTGCTGATGGTTGTGTAATAGCCTGGTTTTCCTCTCTTTGCTCTGCACACATAAACTCCTGTGTGATTTAGAGCAGCAGATCTGACAGTGTAGTTTCCTCCAGCTCCTCTGCTGCTGTCTGAGAGCAGCTCATAACGATTGCTGTTGTCTGTATGAAGTGAAAATGTGCAGTTACATCAAGAAATTAGCAGTCATTTATACATGAGTCTTAAAAATGACCTGTGTTGGTATAATCAGAGTATATTCTGATTGACTAAATATTTTTAATCTCTGTAATATTTTTTATGAAACCAGTTTATTCAGATGTTACTACATGAAGCACATTATATCATACCTGATGGACCAGTTCGAGTGAACCAGCTGAATGTCCAGCCTGTAGAGGAGTCATTAACCTCACAGATCAGAGTCACTGGATCTCCTTCAGTCAACCACGACTGTGGAGAAACACTTAAAGCTGCTCTGGGAACTGAAGTTGACAAATCACTCATTAATAACATGTTTAACTTGTGTGTGTTTATGAAGAGATGATCAAACTTACCTGATACTGTCAGTGTAACTTCATCACTCATTTGTGACCAGCGTGATCCTCCTCTCTCTACTCCATAACAGGAGTATTTACCTGCATTAAACTCAGTAATAGGACTGAATGTGTGTTCCTGTAGTTGACTGAAAACACCGACTGAACAGAGACAGGGGTGACTGCAGTCTGGAGCAATGGGCGTGTCGAAAGGTTTCTCATTGGTCTCGCTTTTACTGTATTGGCCAATCAGCGTTAAACTTTTGTTCCACACTCCAGTCCAGCTGCTGGCGGTTACTTTTCAGTTGGTTTGCAAACCGCCAAACAAACTTTAAGAAGAAGAAGGCCAATCAGCGTTGAGTAATGAGGAAGGACTGGAGAAGAACGAAAACGTTTGGAAGAGACGGTGGATTGTAATCAAACTGTATCGTGAGTGTAGCAATGGATTATGATTCCGATGGTGATGGTGACGAGTGGCCTTTAGAAATGGAGGTTAATAAAACAAAAAAGGCAAGGAAAAAAGCATGGTCTGAAGCAAGTAGTGGAGGAGAAAGCACCCCAAGACAAACTAGCAAAAAAATCAGAGCTAAACACAGTGAAAACAGCAGGATTGATGATGACAAACAGGAAGAGTGGAAAGTTATTGTTACGCTTAGTAATGATAAAGGACATTTTCATCCAGTACAGATAACTAAAGCGATTGAGAAGGAAATAGGCAAAATAAAATATGCTAAATTACTGAATAGCAGAAGAATTCTAATTTCAGCAGTAAATAAGAAACAACAGGAGAAGATTCTGAAAATGAGTAGTCTAGGGGGTGGAAAGATTGAAGTCCATGTACCAGGAATGGCAGCAAAGTTAAGAGGAGTGATCTCAAATGTACCTATGGAAATGTCTATGGAAGATGTGAAGAAAGAGATTCAAGGTGGGAATATAATAGAAGCCAAAAGACTGCAAATGAATAAAGGTGGTGTTAAATCAGATAGCCTGTCTGTAATGCTTGTTTTTGAAAAGATAATGCCTAATGAAGTCCAAATGGGTTGGATCAAATACAAAGTGAGGGAATACATTCCACAACCATTAAGGTGTTTCAAATGTCAGAGAATGGGACATACAGTGCAACAGTGCAAATGGAGGCAAAGATGTGCAAAATGTGGAGGAGAGCATGACTATGGCAAATGTGAAAAGGATGCTAAGTTAAAATGCTGTAACTGTGGAGGTGAGCATAGTGCTGCATATGCTGGATGTGTGGTTCAGAAACAAGCTAAAGAAATACAAAGATTCAAAGTTATGAATAAGGTTACATATGCAGAGGCATTAAAGGGTGTTGATAATTATGGAAACAAACAAAATAAACCAATACATCAGGAAAACTTGGATGGCAATACCAGATATGCAGTACCACAGAGTTCAGACATAGGAAGAAATCTGTCAGGAAGATCAGCACCTCCACAGCAGCCATGCAACCATAAGTGTAAAGTTGAGGAGAACACCTTGATTGTAGAAAAGAAAAGCTTTATAGCTTTTATATGTAAAGTTATTAATGTTGCAACACGACAAGAGAGAAAAAGCGATAAAATCAAGACAGTGGTGGAAGCTGCAGAAGAGTTTCTAGGCATTAAAGATGTAAAAGCTGAAGATATACATGGCATGTTGAGTACTAATAATGATGGAGGATCTCAGAATATTACTTAATCGATGGTATTCCACCTCTTACAATGGAATGCTAGAAGCTTGATTGCAAATGGTCAAGAATTTAAAAAGTTTGTAGTAGAATCTAAAGTTCAACCTGATATTATTTGCATTCAAGAAACTTGGCTTCAACCACATCTTGATTTTATTATACCTGGATTTGAGTCTGTCAGATTTGATAGAGATGGAAGACAGGGTGGAGGTTGTGCAACATTTGTTAGAGATGGGATATCATTTAAAAGAATAGCAATTTCAATAGAAATAGAATGTGTAATTATTGAAGTATATAAATCAGATGGAAACCTGGTAGTTATCAACTTTTATAATCCTTGTAAAAATTTAAGCCTAGATGCTTTAGTGAACATAAATAGAACAAAAGGAAATAGGAAAGAAATATGGTGCGGAGACTTCAATGCACACAATAGCCTTTGGGGAAGTAAGCATACAGATAATAATGGGGAAGTAGTAGAAGAATTGATGGATGTTAGGCAGTTAGTTTGCCTTAATAATGGAAATGGCACAAGAATTGACATTCGTTCTAACACAATGTCTTGTATTGATCTTACCCTAGTTTCTAATAATCTGGCAAATTCTTGTGAGTGGAATATTAAAGACAATACAAGTATTGGAAGTGATCACTTTCCAATAATTTGTTCTATGAATGTTGAAATAGATATCCAAGAAAGGCCTAGTCATAAGAAATGGGATTTTACAAAAGCTGACTGGGAAAAATTAAAAAAAATATGCTGTGAATCAGCAGGTTTAATTTCAATGGAGGGTGATATTGAGGAATATACAGCTGAAGTTACACAATCAATTCTAAATGCAGCTCTAAATAGCATACCAATTAAAGCAGTAGGTGGAAAAAGGAAAACAGTTCCATGGTGGAATGATAAATGTACAGAATTGATAAAAGAACGAAATAATGCTTTGAGAATATTAAGAAATAACTTGAACCAAGAAAATTTAATTAATTATCAGAGGAAAAAGGCTCAAGTTCGGAGAGAAATTAAGAATAGTAAACGAAATGCATGGAGGAATTACTGTTCAACTATTGGTAAAGAAGTTCAAGTAGGATAGATTTGGTCAATGCTGAAGAAAATGAGTGGGAATAAAGTGTATAATAAAATACCAGTATTAGAGGATGCAGGAATAATGGCAATAACAGATAAAGAAAAGGCAAATTTATTAGGAAAGAAGTTTGCTAGTGTGCATAGTGGAGATCATTTAGATGATATTCACAGACAAAATAAAGAAAAAATCTTAAATGAAAATAGGGATGTACTTTTTAAGAAAATAAATAATGTGATGAGTATCATGGATGAAGGAATTAATATGAATGAAATAATGATAGTATTAAATGATGTCAGAAATACTGCTACAGGAGAAGATCAATTAAGTTATATCATGTTTCAAAGATTACCAAAAAATTTTTTAGAGATTTTTTTATTTTTTTATTTATTTAATAAGATATGGGAAGAAGGGTAAATGGCAAAAAGTTGGAAGAGAGCATTGATATTGCCTTTTAAAAAGCCTGGAAAGGATTCTAATAATGCTGGCAACTACAGACCCATTGCCCTAACATCACATCTATGCAAGTGGATGGAGAAGATTTTAGTCAGAAGACTTAATTATTTCCTTGAATATAGAGGTATATATGCGCCATACCAAAGTGGATTCAGGAAAGGACGCTCTACAATGGATGCTGTTGTGAAAGTAAGTAATGAGATAGAGAAAACATTTAAAATGAAACAATTAATGAATATTGTATTTTTCGACATTGAAAAGGCTTACGACTCTATGTGGAGAGAAGGATTATTAATTAAACTAAATGAGATTGGAATAAGAGGTAGGTTTTATAATTGGGTCTTAGATTTTTTATCAGAAAGAAGATTTAGAGTTAAAGTAGGATTAGAAGTATCTGAGGAATTTGAAATTAGTAATGGAATTCCACAAGGGAGCGTCATAAGCCCAGTGTTATTTAATGTTATGATTAATGATATTTTTATGAACTTGGATAGAAGAGTTGGGTCAGCTTTGTATGCAGATGATGGGGCCATTTGGGTAAGAGGACGAGATCCCACTGGTGTGATGAGTATAATTAAGGAAGCAGTTAAAAAAGTAGAACAATGGTCATATAATTGGGGTTTTAAGATTTCTCCAAGTAAATCTTGCCATATGTTATTTACCAGGAAGAAAGGGATATGCAAACAGGAATTGAAGTTATATGGTCAAAATATGGAAACAGTAGATTGTTTTAAATATTTAGGTATGTGGTTAGATCAAAAAGGAACATGGAAAGTACATATGGAAAAGGTGGAATCAAAATGTAGGAAAGTTATAAACTTAATGAGAGCATTAGCTGGAAAAGATTGGGGAGCAGATAAACAATCATTAATGTATGTGTATAGGGCTCTAATGAGATCAACAATAGATTATGGATGTTTTGTTTATGGAGCAGCAGCTAAAACACATTTAATGAAAATGGATAGAGTTATTAATAAAGCTTTGAGGATTTGTTCTGGTACGATGAGATCAACACCAACTAAGGCAATCCAGGTAGAGTTAGGAGAAATGCCCTTAGATTTAAGAAGAGACAAACTAATGCTTACATACTGGTGTCGTTTACGCGGTTGTGGTGATAAAAATCCCACCAATAGTATTATTAAAGAATGTTGGGAGTATAACTCTTTTCAAGGTAACGGCTTTGGATGGGCAATAAAGGCTAAATCAGATGAATATAGACTAGACAGTATTTGGTTTAACAATCCTACTCCTATTAGTAATATCCCTATTTGGTTGTTTCCTAAAACTAATGTAGATTTAAATATAATGGAACTAAAGAATAAATGGGAAGAGAGTGAGAAAGGATATATGGCAAGTCAATACATTAAAAATACATTTTACAGTTATCTAGATATTTATACAGATGGATCCAAAGATGAAGAAAATAGAGTAGGCATAGGAATACATATACCAACACTGAATGTAAGTATTGGGAAAAGACTACCCGATCAATTATCAGTTTATACGGCAGAGATGATGGCGATAATTGTAGGGTTGCAGTGGGTGGAGGAAGTAAAACCAGATAGAGTGGTATTTTGTGTGGATTCTATAGCAGCTATATATAGTATTCAAAATATGAAGTCTAGCAGAGAAGACTTGATGCTAGAGATCCATCAAAATTTATTTAGATTATGGAGCCTACAGATAGATGTGAGATTCTGCTGGGTACCTGCTCATGTAAATGTAAAAGGAAATGAGAAGGCAGACAAAATAGCAAAGAAATCAACCAAGATGAGCGATACTATAAATATTCCTTTTGGTAAAGGAGAAGTTAAGACAATAATTAAAAAAGAAATGAAGAAGAAATGGCAAGAGAGGTGGGACACAGATAAGAGTGGAAGGAAATATTATAGTATACAGAAATCTATCAATGCACAGGGTGTGAATGGAAGAAATAGAAGGGAGGAGTCAGTTTTAACCAGGATGAGATTTGACCACTGGGTTAAATAAAACATTGTTTTTGTTAGGTAAAAGTAAATCAAATGAATGTATGGAATGTAAAATTACAGAAGATGTAGAACATATACTGTTGCACTGTGGGAAGTATTGGGAAGAGAGGATTAGATTAAAGCAAAAGATTAATCAGACAGGAAGAAACTGGAACCTTGAGGGTATTTTGGGAACAACAGGAGAAAGGGTTAAAGATGTACAGGATGCTGTTTTGGAATATCTGAAGGATACAGGGGTATATTATAGGATATAGGAAATAATATTTGGTCACGGATTAAATAAATTTTTAATTTTTTTTTTTTTTTTTTTTTTTTTGTCTGTATAAAGTGGAAAGATATAATTCATGCTACATACTCCGATACAGTAGGTGGCGGTATGCACCTGATGTGTCATGAATGCAATCCGCCATAAAACTTAAAAGAAGAAGAAGAAGAAGCGTTGAGTAATTTCCTTTAGGCGAGAGAAGATTGCGGTGGTAAGTGTAATTCATCATTATGTATATTAATGCAAAATACTTATACGTTATATCTCAAAGCTTTTAGTAATTAGTTTAACGTTACTGTTGTTTTTTATTATTATTATTAATGCAGGAAAAAATACAGGAAAGAGTTGACAGATCGTTTGCACATAATATACAAAGAAACAAATATATGCATTATGTCAACTGAAATGACAGTGTAAGAATACAAGGTAAAGCATGGAAGAACCAAAAAAAAGGACAAAAATATAAAAACTTGAGGGTAAGACACCTAAACGTTAATTACATTATACAAATCAAAGTCATTACAAAATGAAATAGTTCTTCTAGCTTTCTTATTCTGTGACAACGAAATAGTATTTAGATAAATTCCAAATTCTTTCAAAAAATCAAGAAAAGGTGGTTTGTTTTTAGTAAACTTACATTTATGAATATAAAATTTACAAAGAAAATAAATTAAGTTTATAACAAAACAAGCATTCCTCTTAGTTGAGTCAGAGTCATAATGTCCTAAAAAGATTTCTTTAAAAGTAATAGGTACATCTCGCTGGATATTATTCTTAATAAATAAACCAATATTTTCCCAGAGTTGTACAGTATACTGACACGTCCAAAATAAATGAAAAACAGTTTGAGTATTAAATTGACAAAATGAACATTTTGTATCAATATTAACCTTATACTTCTTCATATAAAGTTTAACAGGGTAAAATAAAATTTGTTGATTAGTTTGAAAGATACTTCTTTAACTTTATTAGTAAGAAAAAACCTCTGTTGTAAAGACCATATTTTTTTCCAATTCAAATTTCTAAATAAACTATTCCAATAAGGAATGACAGGCGACAAAGAAGAAACTTTTTCAATGAAAAGAGACCTAATTTTGTAATTTCTATCTTTTTTAACAGAAAAAACATTTTACCTATAGTTGTCTCTAATGGGTCAGAAAAAGAAGCATTTTTAATAGGGGAGAAATTGCTATTTTTGAAGATCATAATAATTCCTGAAGTTAATGTTCCCATAACAATGGCATAATCCTTTGGACTAACCGGTATCTTATATGTGACCCTGGACCACAAAACCAGTCTTAAGTCGCTGGGGTATATTTGTAGCAATAGCCAAAAATACATTGCATGGGTCAAAATTTTAGATTTTTCTTTTATGCCAAAAATCAGTAAGAAATTAAGTAAAGTTCATGTTCCATGAAGATTTTTTGTAAAATTCCTTCTGTGAACATATCAAAATGTAATTTTTGATTTGTAATATGCATTGTTAAGAACCTAATTTTGACAACTTTAAAGGTGATTTTCTCAGTCTTTTAGATTTTTTTGCATCCTCAGATTTCTGATTTCAAATAGATGTATCTCGGCCAAATATTGTCCTATCCTAACAAACAATACATCAATAGAAAGCTTATTTATTGAGCTTTCATATGATGTATAAATCTCAGTTTTGTCAAATTTAACCTTATGACTGGTTTTGTGGTCCAGGGTCACATATTCTGAAATAAATTCTCTATAATTCATTAATAAACCTCTGTTTTTAAATAACTGACTCGCCAAAATCAAACCATTATTAAACCACTGATTAAGAAATAGATATCTATTTTTATATCAAATATTTTGATTATACCAAATAAAAAATCTATGGGGGGTAAAATTGTGTTTATATATTAAAGCCCAGGCCAAAAGTACCTGTTGGTGGAAATTTGAAAGCTTAACCGGAATTTTGGATATGTTATAATTGCACATCAACAAAAATGTAATACCTCCAACAAATGAAAATGCTTGCTGTGGAAAGATATACCAGATTGAATTTTGATTTTTCAAATACTGATTAAGCCAATTTATTTTAAAAGCATAATTTAAAGAATTGAAATCTATAAAATGTAGGCCACCTTTGTTATATTTAGATTAGTTAGATTTAGTATAACAGACTTTTTCATATAATGGCATTTTTTTTCAGACAAAGTCTGTTGAAGTTCGATCAATCAATTTACATGTAGGCTTATCTACATATAGAGATTGTGCAGCATACGAGAGACGTGAGCCCCTCAGCTTTAGTGCGCAAAACTCTTCCTTTAAGAGATAAATCTCTCTGTAGCCAGCCATTACATTTTTCCTTTGTTTTTGTGATGATTGGATTAAAATTTACATCACATCTGTTTTTATTCTTAGTTATATTTATGCCAAGGTATGTTACTGTGTTTTTAACCGCTATACCACAGACTGAAGAAAGACAAGAGTTATTAATGGGCAGTAATTCACATTTATCTATATTAAGTTTTAGACCAGAAGCTTTGGAAAATGCTTGAAGAGTATTTAAAGCTACTGAAACTTGGGATGAATCTTTTAAAAACAATGCTGTGTCATCAGCTAGTTGAGTGATAATTAGGGCCCGAGCACTGCAGTGCGAGGACCCTATTGGAATTGCTCCGTTTATTAGGGCCCGAGCACCGATGGTGTGAGGACCCTATTGGATCTGCTTCGTTTATTATTAGGGCCCGAGCACTACAGTGCGAGGACCCTATTGGAATTGCTCCGTTTATTAGGGCCCGAGCCCAGAATGGGCGAAGGCCCTCTTGTTTTCCTAAGGATTCTTATTTTTTTAGGGCCCGAGCCCAGAATGGGCGAAGGCCCTATTGTTTTTCTAAGGATTATTATTAGGGCCCGAGCCCAAAAGGGCGAAGGCCCTATTGTTCTTCTAAGGATTCTTATTTTTTTTTTTTTTTTTTTGTTAACCTTCCGGGCACTTAAGGGGGTCTTAACATACTCAAAAACTCTTGAAAATTTGCACACATGTCGGAATCTGCGGCCATCAGGACGCCACAGAGGCTGGTACCGGGGCGTGGCAAGGGGACTCTACAGCGCCCCCTGGAATTTTGAGGGCCATATAGCACACATACTTGAACGTACACATATGAAACTCGGTACACATATAGAACTCATTGAGCTGAACAACTTTTGTACTCTATGTCATTTTCTCAATGCAACAGGAAGTGAGATATTTAGGGCTGTATAAAAAGCGCATGCTCTGGAATTTAACGTACTCCTCCCAGGATTTCCATACGATTGTCACCAAACTCGGTCAGCATGATCTCAAGACATTGGGGACGCTAAATTGCGAGGGGATTTTTGATATCTCGAACGGTTTGGCCGTGGCAAGGCGACAAAGTTATGGCGAGAAATGAGAAACAGGAAGTGTCTAATAACTGTTGCACACATTGCCTGATTCTGATGAAACTTCACCAGATTGTTCGTTGTATGATGCCGATTCCATAAAGGTGAGTATTATGAGTCAAAGTTATAGCGCCACCAACTGGCAGCAGGAAGCGTGTCATTTTCAAAATGCTTTGAAATCAGCCTCTTAATTTTACTTGATTTTCTTTAAACTTCATTAAAATCATGTCAAAACACGGCCGATAAGAATATGTAAAGGGGTCGATGATAAATCAAATGCTGTTGCCATGGCAACGTCTCAAACTTTAAAATTAGATTCCTGTCTTTTCGAGGCAGATAACATGCTTAGAATTTCATTAAAATCATGTCAAAACACGGCCGATAAGAATATGTAAAGGGGTCGATGATAAATCAAATGCTGTTGCCATGGCAACGTCTCAAACTTTAAAATTAGATTCCTGTCTTTTCGAGGCAGATAACATGCTTAGAATTTCATGAAACTCAACACACACATCAATATTAATGATAGTTAGACACTGGCAAAAGATCATAAATGGGCGTGGAGCAGGCACTCTATAGCGCCATCTTTTGACAAAAGTTGGGGGGTTAGTTTTTCCTACAGTCACCAAACTCTGTACATATATTGTTCTCATCAATCTGGACAACTTTCTAAATTAAACTAATTAGCTAACACCAACAGGAAGCCGGCTATTTTGATTTGAATGTGGATTTTTGGAAAAATCAGGCTGTAAACAAATTTATACTCCTCCTAAGAAGAACAAGCTGTTCACACCAAACTTTTTTAACATGGAGAGAAGATTCTGAAGATGTTAAATTGCGAGCGGTTTTGGGATATCTTGAACGGTGTTGACGTGGTGATTTTTTAAAGATGTATAACCGTCATTTTCTATATCTTTAAAGTGCAGCATCTTAACTATTTAAAACTTTTTTCACACAGAGATCTTATCATTCTGAGCAAGTGCTGTAAATATCAATTTAATTCAAGCTTCTACGAATTAAAGAAAATTAAAAAAAGAAATCAGAAGCCTGCTGTCACTCTGCCTTGAGTGTCTGTGTTCAGTCACCATTAAGTGACTGAAGAGAGACTGAAGGGGGAGGGGTGAAAGGGAGAGAGGGAGAGAGAGTAGAACATGCTGTCTTGCTAAAGACCATCTTTGAGGAAAAAATGCACATTGATGTTACATAAATATGTTTGATCTTTGAGAGTCTGATATTTTGAGAAAATATAAAGGGTCACTAAGTCTTTCATTGTTCGTATTTTGCAGTTGTTGTTTTTTATTTATTTTTTACTGAACTGTACCATGAACTTGTCCTATTCAGTCACATAGCAAAAGATTAAGAAAAATACAACTTTTTAGCATGAGCGGTTTATCTTCATTGATAGACATTTATTTTCATAGTGTTATTTATTGAATATAACATTTTAATTAACAGTTTCAAGACAAACTTTGTCAACAAAACAAACTTTGCTGTTATCTGTTCAAAACATCTGAAAATTTTACCATTTTAGGATCAGTTATATATATATATATCGCCCCATTACAATACTCAACTTGATTTTTAAAGATATTTTGAAAGAAAGAAGCGTTTATAGAGCACTTTGTGTATTGCTGTACACCCACATGAACTGTGTTCATGTTCATGTTAATTCACAGTACATAAACTAATGTTAAAATATACTATTTTACCATTAAACAATATATGAATACTTTTTTTTAGCTTAATATTAATTAACATTAATAAATACTATTTAATTATTGTTCATGTTAACTAATATAGTTAATGTTAACAAATGAAACTGGTTGGCAATTTTATATATTGTGTGTATGTGTCTGTGTGTTGATTTTAAAGTTTAACCCTTTCAATTCAGTAAACTTTAAATCCAACTGACTGAGGGTTACTGTGAATGCATGTGCCAACTGGGCACCGTTTTCCTAATTGATTCTTTCTTAGTTATGTAGCGCTTAAAAGTGATGTCTTATAACAGGAGTCACCTGCAAAGCAATATCCACACACAAATTGTACAGATAGGTAACGATGACATTTAAGCAGAAGTGGTGGACGTAAAGCAAGCAATAATAACATTTTGTTATCATCATGAATTACATGTTCTTATCATCATCATCAGAATATAGGGAAAATGTTCCCTATATTGTGAATGGCTTTGGGATATCTTGAACGGTGTTGATGTGGTGATTTATGAAAGTAACAATAAAAAAAGATGAAGAGTTATTTTCATATATCTTTAAATTGCATTATTCTAACTCATCAAAACTTTTTACATATAAAGAACAAGAAATTCTTAGGAAATACGTGTAGTTTCAAAATGTTATCATGCTCAGAGGCCCCAAAAACATTAAAAGTGTCACATAAATTTGTCAGATTAAAGCTCTAATACCAGGGATGAACACTAGAGGTCCTCATAAGATAAGGAATCGTTTGACCTCTAATGCTATTTAGCTCATTCTCAGTGTATAAGAATGAAAATAATCCATAGAATCAGTTGATATAGACTGTATTGTCAGTGTACTTTTACATAATTATTTTGTATAGGTGCTTAAAGAGCATTAAAATCTTTTTTTAATCTTTTAAGGAAAAATTATATGATTTATATACATATATACAATCTCACTGATAGAATAAAAAAATCTTATAAGTATGACACTATACTGCTCAGTTCACTTAATTAGAATGAGAAACAAATACATCAACTAAGTTAATATGTATTTATTTTTAATATATTTGTTTATAATTATTTCACAGATGCTTATAGATCATTAAAATAATATTTAAAAATGGATGTAGATCATAAAACATGGTAACTATTTAAAATAGGGTCTCTTTTGTTAACATTGGTTGATGAACTAACACACGAACGAACAACGAACAATATATTTGTACTCGATTTTCTTCAAACTTCATCAGAATGATGTAAAAACACGGCCGATGAGAGTCTGTAAAGGCGTCCCTGATGCATCAAATGCTGTTGCCATGGCAAATAAATAAAAATACAAAATACATTCAAATATTTGTTTCCTGTGTTTTTGAGGCAGATAGCGTGCCTAGAATTTTATTTTCCATTTTAAATTTTCAATGATTTATTATATATTTAAAGTGCAGCATCCTAACTCTTTGAAACTTTTTTCATACAAATAACTATTCATTCTGATTAAACACAGTTCATTTCATAATTATACAAAACTCCACGAATGAAAGAAAATTAAAAAACAAATCTGATCTCACTCTGCTCTGCACTCTATGTGTGTGTTTGTGTGGTAAGTGGCTGAGTGTAAGGAGGTGGGATGGGTGGTAAGAGAAAGAGTCAGACAGGAGGAGAGACAGTTAGGGTTAGTCCAAAGGGTTATTGTGAATGCATGTGCCAACTGGGCACCGTTTTCCTGATGCTATCGGGATGGCGACTGCCAGACGGCGAGGGCCCGGTCAACGCTGCTTGCAGCTTTAATTAGGGCCCGAGCCCAAAAGGGCGAAGGCCCTATTGTTCTTCTAAGGGTTATTATTTTTTTTTTATTTTTTTTTTTTCAACCTTCCGGGCACTTTTGGGGGCCTTAACATACTCAAAAACTCTTGAAAATTTGCACACACGTCAGAATCTGCGGCCATCAGGACGCCAAAGAGGCTGGGACCCGGGCGTGGTTCAGGGCCTCTACAGCGCCCCCTGGAACACAGTTTGAAAACTTGATGTACTGCGCACACATACTTGCATGTATTGATATGAAACTCGGTACACATATAGATCTCACTGAGCCAAACAACTTTTGTACTCTATGTCATAGGCTCCACCTGACAGGAAGTGAGATATTTAGGGCTGTTTAAAAAGCGCATGCTCTGGAATTTAACGTACTCCTCCCAGGAATTCCATGGGATTGTCACCAAACTCGGTCAGCATGATCTCAAGACATTGGGGACGCTAAATTGCGAGGAGAATTTTGATATCTCGAACGGTTTGGCCGTGGCAAGGCGACAAAGTTATGGCGAGAAATGAGAAACAGGAAGTGTCTAATAACTGTTGACCACATTGCCTGATTCTGATGAAACTTCACCAGTTTGTTCGTTGTATGATGCCGATTCCATAAATGTGACTATTATGAGTCAAAGTTATAGCGCCACCAACTGGCAGCAGGAAGTGTGTCATTTTCAAAATGCTTTGAAATCAGCCTCTTAATTTTACTCGATTTTCTTTAAACTTCATCAAAATCATGTCAAAACACGGCCGATAAGAATATGTAAAGGGGTCGATGATAAATCGAATGCTGTTGCCATGGCAACATGTCAAACTTTAAAATTAGATTCCTGTCTTTTCGAGGCAGTTAACATGCTTAGAATTTCATGAAACTCAACACACACATCAATATTAATGATAGTTAGACACTGGCAAAAGGTCATAAATGGGCGTGGAGCAGGCACTCTATAGCGCCATCTTTTGACAAAAGTTGGGGGGTTAGTTTTTCCTACAGTCACCAAACTCTGTACATATATTAATCTCATCAATTTGGACAACTTTCTAAATTCAACTCATTAGCTAAGACCAACAGGAAGCCGGCTATTTTGATTTGAATGTGGATTTTTGGAAAAATCAGGCTGTAAACAAATGCACACTACTTCTAAGAACAACCAGCTGTTCACACCAAACTTTTTTAACATGAAGAGAATATTCTGAAGATGTTAAATTGCGAGCGGATTTTGGATATCTTGAACGGTGTGGACATGGTGATTTTTTAAAGATATAGTAAAAAATATTTTTATATCTTTAAAGTGCAGCATCCAAACTCTTTAAAACTTTTTTCACACAGAGATCTAATCATTCTGAGCAAGTGCTGGAAATAAAAAATGTATACAAGCTTCTATGAATTAAAGAAAATTTAAAAAAGAACTCAGAAACCTGCTGTCACTCTGGTGAATGTCTCTACAGTATGTGTGTGCGTTGAGTCAGGCACAGAGAAGCTCATTATTGCAGGGGGGAGGGGTGAGAGGCAGAGAGGGAGAGAGGGGTAGAAAGTGAAACATGCTATCTTGCTTATAGACCATCTTTGAGAAATGCACACATATATATATATAGTGTAATCGAAATAAATACGTCTGATCTTTGAGAGTCTGATATTTTGAGAAAATATAAAGGGTCACTAAGTCTTTCATTGTTTGTATTTTGCAGTTGTTGTTTTTTTATTTTTTTATTTTTTTTACTGAACTATACCATGAACTTGTCCTATTCAGTCACATAGCAAAAGATTAAGAAAAATTAAACTTTTAGCATTAGCGATTTATCTTCATTGATAGACATTTATTTTCATAGTGTTATTTATTGAATATAAAATTTAAATTAACAACTTCAAGACAAACTTGGACAACAAAACAAGCTTTGCTGTTATCTGTTCAAAACATCTGAAAATTATAAAATTTTAAGATGAGATATATATATATATATATATATATATATATATATATATATCGCCCCTTTCAATACTCAACTTGTTTTTAAAGATATTTTGAAAGAATGAAGCGTTTATAGAGCACTTTATTGTGTATTGCTGTACACCCACATGAACTGTGTGCATGTTCATGTTAATTCACAGTACATAAATTATATATGAATACTTTTTTCGCTTAATATTAATTAACATTAATAAATGCTATTTATTTATTGGTCATGTTAACTAATATAGTTAATGCTAACAAATAAAACTGAATGGCAACATTTTATATTTTGTGTGTATGTGTCTGTGTGTTGATTTTAAAGTCTAACCCTTTCAATTCTGTAAACTTTAAATCCAAACTAGCAGAGGGTTACTGTGAATGCATGTGCCAACTGGGCACCGTCTTCCTTGTTGATTCTTAGTTATGTAGCGCTTAAGAGTGATGTCTTATAACAGGAGGAGTCACCAGCAAAGCAATATCCACACAAAAATTGTACAGATAGGTAACGATGACATTTAAGCAGAAGTGGTGGACGTAAAGCAAGCAATAATAACATTTTGTTATCATCATGAATCATGTTCTTATCATCATCATCAGAGTATAGGGAAAATTTAGCATATTGGTTCACAGTTGGCATTATCTGAAGTCCTTGCATTGATTGCATTTAATTAAATCAACATTATATTTGGTCAGTCTGATCTTGAGGCCTTAGAGATGTTAAATTGTGAAGATCTTGAGTTTTCATTGAGTTGTTATAACTTAGCCATAAAATGTCTGATCTGCCACAAAATTCACAGGTTTGGTAAGAGTCCTGGCCTGAAGACACCTAAATACCAATATTCAGATATTATCATAGCGCCACTTGTTGGCAGCAGGATATATCATATCTTTCACTAACTCAAACATACCAAGGTCAATCTGCACCAAACTTCATATGTTTGATAATAGTGATGGCCTGAACACATCTACATGCCAATAATTAGTTACAGGCATAGCGCCACCATCTTTCAGCAGCAAGTTTGGCACATTTAAATGACTTATGACAGATTTTTTCTATATTTACTGTATTAAAAGCATACTGCCCACCGTTTGCTGATTTCCTGAAGCCACCGGTCGGCGGTGAGCCCGGGTGCGAGGGCCCGTTCATCGCTGCTCGCAGCTTTAATTATTATTATTATTATTATTTCATCAATGTTTTGGGGGATTTCGGGGTCCTTAACATACACGAAAACTCTTGAAACTTTGCACACGCATTGGAACCTGCGGCCATCAGGGCCGGACAAACTTTGACATGGGGGGGTCACCTGGGGGGGGCGTGGCACAGCGTTAAAAATTTCAACTTTTGAGGGACTCTGGAGCACACACCGGTTGACCTATATTTATCAAAATTCATACACATATAGACGTCTTCGAGCCGAACAACTCTAATGCTCAAAGTCCGTGCTTCGCCCAACAGGAAGTCAGCTATTCAGGGATGTCTAAAAAGCGCATGCAATGGAATTTGAAATACTCCTTCAAGGCCTTTCCACCGATGGCCTCCAAACTCGGTCAGCATGATCTCAAGACATTGGGGAAACAAAATTGCCAGGGGAATTTTGATATTTCAAACGGTTTGGCCGTGGCGGGGCGACAAAATTATGGCGAGAAATGAGAAACAGGAAGTGTCTAATAACTTTAACACACTTTGTCTGATTTTGACCAAACTTCAGCAGTTTGTTCAACGTATGATGCCAGTCACAGAGATGTGACTATTATGAGTCAAAGTTATAGCGCCACCAACTGGCAGCAGAAAGCGCAACGTTTTCTAAATGCTTTTAAATCAGCCTCTTAATTTTACTCAATTTGCTTCAAACTTCATCCCAATAATGTCGAAACACGGCTGATGAGAATCTGTGAAGGGCATTATCGATAACTTTTATCATGTCGCCATGGCAATGTGTCAAACTTTAACTTTAGTTTTTTGTGTTTTCGAGCCACTTAAAATACTTGGAATTTCATGAAACTCAACACACACATCTGTATTAATGATATTTAGACACTGATAAAAGCCTATAAATGGGCGTGGAGGAGGCACTCTATAGCGCCACCTTTTGACAAAAGTTGGGGGTTTAGTTTTGCCTACAGTCACCAAACTTGGTACGTATATTGCTCTCATCAATCCGGACAACTTTCTAATTAACACTCATTAGCTATAATAAACAGGAAGTTGGCTATTTTTATTTGAATGTGGATTTTTGGAAAATTCAGGCTGTAAATAAAATCATACTAAACAAAGCAGAAACAAGAAGTTCACACCAAACTTTGTCAACATGATAAGAATATACTCAAAATGCTAAATTGTGAGCGGATTTGGGATATCTTGAATGGTGTTGATGTGGTGATTTTTTAAAGTCACAGTAAAAAAAGTAGCATTAATTTTCATATATCTTTAAAGTGCCTAATACCAACTCTTCAAAACTTTGTATATATGAAGAACAAATCATTCTTAGAAAATACGCTTGGTATCAAAATTTTATCATGCTCAGAGGCCCCAAAAACATTAAAAGTATCCAGAAGTGAAAGAGAGAAATGAAAACTGTAATACAAGGCATGAACACCAGAGGTCCTCGTATGATAAGGAATATTTTTACCTCTAAAGCTATTCTGCTCATTCATAATTTACAACAAAGAAACGAATGCATAGATTCATTTGCAGTTGTTATGTACTGTACTTTCAGAATACTTTTAAATAATTTTAAAATAAACACTAAAAAGCATTATTTTATTTTTTTTATGAAAAATTATGAAATGTTTTGTTTGTCTCTCACTGATTTGGTAACACTTTCTATGAAGCCCCTGTTATAAGGGTATTTCTAAGGCATTATAATGAACGCATAATGCATTATAAAAAAAACGTATAATATAATATATTATATCATCCAATGAATATTCATAACAACAAATATCATACATTATAATACTTAAATATTAGAGGTTATAACTTTTAAGATTATGATTTATAACACACAATAGACACCATATTAAATCTACTTCATTTGTAATGGACTATATCATATTAGATTTATTTTTTACATTATATTCTATTCTATTGACTATAAGCAACTAAATCTCACCAACTAACACTCCTTACAGTGTAGACTTAGATTAATGTTAGGCTAAGTAGAAGGTTCATGTTCTTGCAAAGTTACTTATAATCAGTTTGTCTTTTGGGGAACTGTCAAAATACAGTGTTAGCACATATTTAGCACACTACTAATAATAATTACTACTAGCTGACATGCAGTTGCAGAGTTACTTATAAAAAGCTGTCTAACGGGTACCATCAAAATAATTAAACTGATCATATTATACATGCATCTGATCTGATACCTGATCTTATGGCTATTTGAGAATTATTATTATTATTACTTATAAGTGATCTTTGTATGCTTTAAGTAAAGTGACATCAGTAAGATGGCAAAATATGAGACTTATACATTATAACTATGAGGAGGTAATCATACTCATAAAAGCTATAATAAAAAAAGTAAAAATTCTAATACATTAAAACTGTTCTTATGAATGCTCATGAGATTATACAACATATTATAAGGTTTTTTATAATGTATTATGCATTCCTTATAATGCCTTAAGAATACCCTTATAATGTATTATAAATACATGAACCCACAAATATTTTTAACAAATATAAATAAATGTACTAATGTACCTTTTAATAATATATGAATACTTTCTTTTGCTTAATATTAATTAACATTAATAAATGCCATTTAATTATTGTTCATGTTAACTAATATAGTTAATGTTAACAAATTAAACTGGATGGCAACATTTTAAATATTGTGTGTATGTGTATGTGTCTGTGTGTTGATTTTAATTAACCCTTTCAATTCGGTAAACTTTAAATCGACCCTGGAAGAAGGGTTACTGTGAATGCATGTGCCAACTGGGCACCGTTTTCCTGATGCTATCGGTATGGTGACTGCGCAGATGGCGAGGGCCCGGTCATCGCTGCTTGCAGCTTTAATTAGGGCCCGAGCCCAAAAGGGCGAAGGCCCTATTGTTCTTCTAAGGATTCTTATTTTTTTTTTTTTTTTTTTTTTTTTTCAACCGTTGGGGCACTTTTGGGGGCCTTAACATACTCAAAAACTCTTGAAAATTTGCACACACGTCGGAATCTGCCGTCGTCCGGACGCCACAGAGGCTGGGACCCGGGCGTGGTTCAGGGCCTCTACAGCGCCCCCTGGAACACAGTTTGAAAACTTGATGTACTGCGCACACATACTTGCACGTACTCATATGAAACTCGGTACACATATAGAACTCATCGAGCTGAACAACTTTTGTACTCTATGTCATGGGCTCCACGCAACAGGAAGTGAGATATTTAGGGCTGTTTAAAAAGCGCATGCTCTGGAATTTAACGTACTCCTCCCAGGAATTCCATGGGATTGTCACCAAACTCGGTCAGCATGATCTCAAGACATTGGGGACGCTAAATTGCGAGGAGATTTTTGATATCTCGAACGGTTTGGCCGTGGCAAGGCGACAAAGTTATGGCGAGAAATGAGAAACAGGAAGTGTCTAATAACTGTTGCACACATTGCCTGATTCTGATGAAACTTCACCAGTTTGTTCCTTGTATGATGCCGATTCCATAAATGTGACTATTATGAGTCAAAGTTATAGCGCCACCAACTGGCAGCAGGAAACGTGTCATTTTCAAAATGCTTTGAAATCAGCCTCTTAATTTTACTCGATTTTCTTTAAACTTCATCAAAATCATGTCAAAACACGGCCGATAAGAATATGTAAAGGGGTCGATGATAAATCAAATGCTGTTGCCATGGCAACGTGACAAACTTTAAAATTACATTCCTGTCTTTTCGAGGCAGATAACATGCTTAGAATTTCATGAAACTCAACACACACATCAATATTAATGATAGTTAGTCACTGGCAAAAGGTCATAAATGGGCGTGGAGCAGGCACTCTATAGCGCCATCTTTTGACAAAAGTTGGGGGGTTAGTTTTTCCTACAGTCACCAAACTCTGTACATATATTGTTCTCATCAATCTGGACAACTTTCTAAATCAAACTCATTAGCTAAGACCAACAGGAAGCCGGCTATTTTGATTTGAAGGTGGATTTTTTGAAAAATCAGGTAGTAAACAAATTCACACTACTCAACTTATACTTATACAACCAGCTGTTCACACCAAACTTTTTTAACATGAAGAGAAGATTCTGAAGATGTTAAATTGCGAGCGGATTTTGGATATCTCGAACGGTGTTGACGTGGTGATTTTTTAAAGATATAGTAAAAAACATAACCCTAATTTTTTATATCTTTAAAGTGCAGCATCCAAACTCTTTAAAACTTTTTTCACACAGAGATCTAATCATTCTGAGCAAGTGGTGTAAATATCAATTTTATACAAGCTTCTATGAATTAAAGAAAATTTAAAAAAGAAATTAGAAACCTGCTGTCACTCTGCCTGTGCCTGTCTGTGTTCAGTCACCATTGAGTCACTGAAGAGTGACTGAAGGGGGGAGGGGTGTAAGGGAGAGAGACCAGTGGAACATGCTGTTTTGCTTAAGACCATCTTTGAGGAAGATGCACATTGCTGTAGCGTAATCGACATAAATATGTCTGATATTTTGAGAAAATATAAAGGGTCATTAAATCTTTCATTGTTTGTATTTTGCAGTTGTTGTTTTTTATTTATTTTTACTGAACTGTACCATGAACTTGTCCTATTCAGTCACATAGCAAAAGATTAAGAAAAGTACAACTTTTAAGCATGAGTGATTTATCTTCATTGTAGACAATATTTTCATAGTGTAATTTATTGAATATAAAATTATAATAATAAAAAATTTCAAGACAAACTTTGACAACAAAACAAACTTTGCTGTTATCTGTTCAAAACATCCGAAAACCATCATTTGAAGATCAGTTATATATATATCGCCCCATTAAAACACTCAACTTGATTTTTAAAGATATTTTGAAAGAATTAAGCGTTTATAGAGCACTTTATTGTGTATTGCTGTACACCCACATGAACTGTGTTCATGTTCATGTTAATTCACAGTACATAAACTAAAAGATACTAATTTACCTTTAAACAATATATGAATACTTTTTTTTCACAAAAATTGTACAGATAGGTAACAATGACATTTAAGCAGAAGTGGTGGATGTAAAGCAAGCAATAATAACATTTTGCTATCATCATGAATCATGTTCTTATCATCTTCATCAGAAAATAGGGAATTTGTAGCATACTGGTTCACAGTTGGCATTTATCTGAAGTCCTTGCATTGATTGCATTTAGTTAAATCAACATTATATTTGGTCAGTCTGATCTTGAGGCCTTAGAGATGTTAAATTGTGAAGATCTTGAGTTTTCATTAAAGGGCATGTCCGTGGTGGCCTGACAAAGTTTGATGTTTCTGCATAGACATAGAAGTGGTTATAACTTAGCCTGAAAATGTCTGATCTGCCACAAAATTCACAGGTTTGGTAAGAGTCCTGGCCTGAAGACACCTAAAGGCCAATATTCAGATATTATCATAGCGCCACCTGTTGGCAGCAGGATATATCATATATTTCACTAACTCAAACATACCAAGGTCAATCTGCACCAAACTTCATATGTTTGATAATAGTGCTGGCCTGAACACATCTACATGCCAATAATCAGTTATAGGCATAGCGCCACCAGCTGGCAGCGGCAAGTTTGGCACATTTAAGTGACTTTGACATATTTTTCCTATTTTTACTGTATTAAAAGCATACTGCCCACCGTTTGCTGTTTTCCTGAAGCCACCGGTCGGCGGTGAGCCCGGGTGCGAGGGCCCGTTCATCGCTGCTCGCAGCTTTAATTAGGGCCCGAGCCCAAAAGGGCGAAGGCCCTATTGTTTTTCTAAGGATTATTATTATTATTTTTTTTTTTTCAATGTTTTGGGGGATTTTGGGGCCCTTAACATACACGAAAACTCTTGAAAATTTGCACACACATTGGAACCTGCGGCCATCAGGGCCGGACAGACTTTGACATGGGGGGGGTCACCTGGGGGGGGGCGTGGCACAGCGTTAAAAATTGCAACTTTTGAGGGACTCTGGAGCGCACACCAATTGATCTACAGTCACCAAAATTCATACACATATAGACCTCATCGGGCCGAACAACTTCCGTGCTCACAGTCCGTGCTTCACCAAACAGGAAGTCAGCTATTCAGGGATGTCTAAAAAGCGCATGCAATGGAATTTGAAATACTCCTCCTAGACCTTTCCACCGATGGCCACCAAACTCGGTCAGCATGATCTCAAGACATTGGGGACGCAAAATTGCCAGGGGATTTTTGATATCTCGAACGGTTTGGCCGTGGCGGGGCAACAAAGTTATGGCGAGAAATGAGAAACAGGAAGTGTCTAATAACTTTAACACACTTTGTCTGATTTTGACCAAACTTCAGCAGTTTGTTCATCTTATGATGCCGATCACAGAGATGTGACTATTAGGAGTCAAAGTTATAGCGCCACCAACTGGCAGCACAAAGCGCAACGTTTTCTAAATGCTTTTAAATCAACCTTTTAATTTTACTCAATTTGCTTCAAACTTCTTCTCAATAATGTTGAAACACGGCCAATGAGAATCTGTGAATTGCATTATCGATAACTTTTATCATGTTGCCATGGCAACGTGTCAAACTTTAACTTTAGCTTTTTGTGTTTTGGAGCCACTTGAAATAATAAAAATTTCATGAAACTTCACACACACATCTGTATTAATGATTTTTAGACACTGATAAAAGCCCATAAATGGGCGTGGAGCAGGCGCTCCATAGCGCCACCTTTTGACAAAAGTTGGGGGTTTAGTTTGTCCTACAGTCACCAAACTCGATACATATATTGATCTCATCAAGCCAGAAACATTTCTAATTTACACCCATTAGCTACGATCGACAGGAAGTCGGCTATTTTGATTTGAATGTGGATATTTGGAAAAATCAGGCTGTGGAATTTTATATACTTCTCTCGGGAAAACCAACCAATTCACACCAAACTTTTTTGACATGATGCCAACATTCTGAAGATTCTAAATTGCGAGCAGATTTAGGATATCTTGAACGGTGTTGATGTGGTGATTGATTGAAATCGGAGTAAAAAAAGATAGCCGTAATTTTATTATATCTTTAAAGTGCAGCATCCAAAGTCTTTGAAACTTTTTTCATACAGACTACTAGTCATTCTGATCAGACAACGTTCATTTCATAATTATACAAAGATCTATGAATTAATGAAAATTAAAAAACAAATCTGATCCCTCTCTGCTCTGCACTTATGTGTGTGCGTGGTAAGTGGGTGTGTGTTTTTTGAGTGTTAGGGTGAGAGTGGGGAGGGGGGATGGGTGGAAAGAGAGAGTCAGAGAGGAGGAGATAGAAGGGAATATTTAAACTCTTGGTTGTTTATTCATTAGGATTTGAATTAGGGCTGGGTATTGTGACCAATTTGGCAATTCGATTCAATTGTTATTTTTATGGTTTCGATTCGATTCAATTCGATTCGATATCGATTAGCTATCAATATTTCATTTAAAATGTTAGTTTTGCAGACATGGGATCACTATTTTGATATAAATGCTGGTAACTTAAAACTCCCCTACTTAAGTTTATTACTGAAATACACATCTACATTAATAATAGGGTGCACACAGTTGTTTATTTTAAACAACTTTTATTTTAAATAAATACTGTAACAAGAAGTCATAAATATGTGCATCCAATGTACACCATGTAAACAAACTGCAAAATGCACATTACTGTAAAAAAATAAAAAGACTAAATGTGCAACAGTGAAATCTATTAAGAACTTCAAACATGTTTAAGAAATTTTTTTTTTTTTCTAAATTCAAATCAGGCCCATCATAAAGCCCTTGTCTGCATATACAAAACATTCTAACTGTCCATAAAACTAACAGTTCTCAACTACAGCCTAATAATTTTTGGTCACCAGATTTTTTTTGCAAAAAATTTACACCCATTAGCTACGACCAACAGGAAGTCAGCTATTTTGATTTGAATGTGGATTGTTGGAAAAATATAGCTGAATAAATTCATATCACTCATAGCAGAATCAGACACCAAACTTTGTCAACATGGTGCCAAGATACTGAAGATGTTAAAATGTGAACGGCTTTGTGATATCTTGAACGGTGTTGATGTGGTGATTTATGAAAGTAACAGTAAAAAAGATGGAGAGTTATTTCCATATATCTTTAAATTGCATTATTCTAACTCATCAAAACTTTTTACATATAAAGAACAAGAAATTCTTAGGAAATATGTGTAGTTTCAAAATGTTATCATGCTCAGAGGCCCAAAAATCATTAAAAGTGTCATATAAATTGTCAGATTAAAGCTCTAGTACCAGGGATGAACACTAGAGGTCCTCATAAGATAAGGAATCGTTTGAACAATAATGCTATTTAGCTCATTCTCAGTGTATAAGAATGAAAATAATCCATAGAATCAGTTGATATATACTTTTCTGTCAGTGTACTTTTACATAATTATTTTGTATAGGTGCTTAAAGAGCATTAAAATCTTTTTTTAATCTTTTAAGGAAAAATTATATGATTTATATACATATATAGACTCTCACTGATAGAACAAAAAATCTTATAAGTATGACACTATACTGCTCAGTTCACTTAATTAGAATGAGAAACAAATACATCAACTAAGTTAATATGTATTTATTTTTAATATATTTGTTTATAATTATTTCACAGATGCTTATGGATCATTAAAATAATATTTAAAAATGGTTGTAGATCATAAAACATGGTAACTATTTAAAATAGGGTCTCTTTTGTTAACAATGGTTAATGAACTAACACACGAACGAACAACGAACAATATATTTGTACTCGATTTTCTTCAAACTTCATCAGAATGATGTAAAAACACGGCCGATGAGAGTCTGTAAAGGCGTCTCTGATGCATCAAATGCTGTTGCCATGGCAAATAAATAAAAATACAAAATACATTCAAATATTTGTTTCCTGGGTTTTTGAGGCAGATAGCGTGCCTAGAATTTCATTTTCCATTTTCAATTTTCAATGATTTATTATATATTTAAAGTGCAGCATCCTAACTCTTTGAAACTTTTTTCATACAAATAACTATTCATTCTGATCAAACACAGTTCATTTCATAATTATACAAAACTCCACGAATGAAAGAAAATTAAAAAACATATCTGATCTCACTCTGCTCTGCACTCTATGTGTGTGTTTGTGTGGTAAGTGGCTGAGTGTAAGGAGTGGGGATGGGTGGCAAGAGAAAGAGTCAGACAGGAGGAGAGACAGTTAGGGTTAGTCCAAAGGGTTACTGTGAATGCATGTGCCAACTGGGCACCGTTTTCCTGATGCTATCGGGATGGCGACTGCAAGACGGCGAGGGCCCGGTCAACGCTGCTTGCAGCTTTAATTATTTTTTATTTTTTGTTAACCTTCCGGGCACTTAAGGGGGTCTTAACATACTCAAAAACTCTTGAAAATTTGCACACATGTCGGAATCTGCGGCCATCAGGACGTCACAGAGGCTGGTACCGGGGCGTGGCAAGGGGACTCTACAGCGCCCCCTGGAATTTTTAGGGCCATATAGCACACATACTTGAACGTACACATATGAAACTCGGTACACATATAGAACTCATTGAGCTGAACAACTTTTGTACTCTATGTCATTTTCTTAACGCAACAGGAAGTGAGATATTTAGGGCTGTTTAAAAAGCGCATGCTCTGGAATTTAACGTACTCCTCCCAGGATTTCCATACGATTGTCACCAAACTCGGTCAGCATGATCTCAAGACATTGGGGACGCTAAATTGCGAGGGGATTTTTGATATCTCGAACGGTTTGGCCGTGGCAAGGCGACAAAGTTATGGCGAGAAATGAGAAACAGGAAGTGTCTAATAACTGTTGCACACATTGCCTGATTCTGATGAAACTTCACCAGTTTGTTCCTTGTATGATGCCGATTCCATAAATGTGACTATTATGAGTCAAAGTTATAGCGCCACCAACTGGTAGCAGGAAGCGTGTCATTTTCAAAATGCGTTGAAATCAGCCTCTTAATTTTACTTGATTTTCTTCAAACTTCATCAAAATAATGTCAAAACACGGCCGATAAGAATATGTAAAGGGTACGATGATAAATCAAATGCTGTTGCCATGGCAACGTGTTAAACTTTAAAATTAGATTCCTGTCTTTTCGAAGCAGATAACATGTTTAGAATTTCATGAAACTCAACACACACATCAATATTAATGATAGTTAGACACTGGCAAAAGGTCATAAATGGGCGTGGAGCAGGCACTCAATAGCGCCATCTTTTGACAAAAGTTGGGGGGTTAGTTTTTCCTACAGTCACCAAAATCTGTACATATATTGTTCTCATCAATCTGGACAACTTTCTAAATCAAACTCATTAGCTAAGACCAACAGGAAGCCGGCTATTTTGATTTGAATGTGGATTTTTGGAAAAATCAGGCTGTAAACAAATTCACACTCCTTCTAAGAATAACAAGGTATTCACACCAAACTTTTTTAACATGAAGAGAAGATTCTGAAGATGTTAAATTGCGAGCGGATTTGGGATATCTTGAACGGTGTTGACGTGGTGATTTTTTAAAAAACATAACCCTTATTTTTATATCTTTAAAGTGCAGCATCCAAACTCTTTAAAACTTTTTTCACACAGAGATCTAATCATTATGAGCAAGTGCTGGTAATATTATAGTTATTCAAGCTTCTATGAATTAAAGAAAATTAAAAAAAGAAATCAGTAAACTGTTGTCACTGGGCTGACAGTCTGTGTTGACACTAAGAGTGACTGAAGGGGGGAGGGGTGAAAGGGAGAGAGACCAGTGGAACATGCTGTTTTGCTTAAGACCATCTTTGAGGAAGATGCAATTTGCACATTGCACATTGCTGTAGTTTAATCTGCATAAATAAGTCTGAACTTTGAGAGTCTGATCTTTGAGAAAATATAAAGGGTCACGAACTCTTTCATTCTTTGTATATTGCAGTTGTTGTTTTTTATTTATTTTTTACTGAACTGTACCATGAACTTGTCCTATTCAGTCACATAGCAAAAGATTAAGAAAAATACAGCTTTTTAGCATGAGCGATTTATCTTCATTGATAGACATTTATTTTCATAATTAAAATTTTTGATTCAATAAAAAAAAACCACTAACAATTTCAAGACAAACTTTGACAACAAAACAAACTTTGCTGTTATCTGTTCAAAACATCTGAAAATTGTACCATTTTAAGATGAGTTATATTTATATATCGCCCCATTACAATACCCAACTTGATTTTTAAAGATATTTTGAAAGAATGAAGCGTTTATTGAGCACTTTATTGTTTATTGTTGTATACCCACATGAACTGTGTTCATGTTCATGTTAATTCACAGTACATACACTATGTTAAAAGATACTAATTTACCTTTAAACAATATATGAGTACTTTTTTAGGTTAATATTAATTAACATTAATAAATGCTTTTTATTATTGTTCATGTTAACAATGTTAACAAATGAAACTGGATGGTAAAGTTGTATATTTAGTGTGTATTTGTCTGTGTGTTGATTTAAAAATGTAACCCTTTCATTTCTGTAAACTTTAAATCCAAACTGGCAGAGGGTTACTGTGAATGCATGTGCCAACTGGGCACCGTTTTCCTAATTGATTCTTAGTTATGTAGCGCTTAAGAGTGATGTCTTATAACAGGAGTCACCTGCAAAGCAATGTCCACACACAAATGGAACAGATTGGTAACGATGACATTTAAACAGAAGTGGTGGACGTAAAGCAAGCAATAATAACATTTTGTTATCATCATCATGAATTACATGTTCTTATCATCATCCTCAGAATATAGGGAAAATGTTCCCTATATTGTGAACGGCTTTGGGATATCTTGAACGGTGTTGATGTGGTGATTTATGAAAGTAACAATAAAAAAGATGAAGAGTTATTTTCATATATCTTTAAATTGCATTATTCTTACTCATCAAAACTTTTTACATATAAAGAACAAGAAATTCTTAGGAAATACGTGTAGTTTCAAAATGTTATCATGCTCAGAGGCCCCAAAAACATTAAAAGTGTCAAATAAATTCGTCAGATTAAAGCTCTAATACCAGGGATGAACACTAGAGGTCCTCATAAGATAAGGAATCGTTTGACCTCTAATGCTATTTAGCTCATTGTCAGTGTATAAGAATGACAATAATCCATAGAATCAGTTGATATGTACTGTACTGTCAGTGTAATTTTACATAATTATTTTGTATAGGTGCTTAAAGAGCATTAAAATATTTTTTTTATCTTTTAAGGAAAAATTATGTGATTTAAATACATATATACACTCTCACTGATAGAACAAAGTATCTTATATAGGGATGGGAATCGAAAACCGGTTCTTGTTGAGAACCGGTTCCCAGTGTTTCAATTCCATCGAATCCTTTGCAAAATTTGCAAACGATTCCCTTAACGATTCCAGTGGGCACGAATGACGTCATCACGCGCATTGCGTAGCTTACGCTCAGTCAATAAGCACTGGCGCCTAAGCGGAACAAACGCTCAAAAGTCTGGTAGTATTTCACCAAAAAAGACGAAAATAGGGCAACTTACAATACTCGCAGCGTAGATATTTCCTCAAAGGGAGGAAATACCACTAACATGCTAAAACATTTGCGCACACAGCATGCAATAACAATAAAAGAATGTTGCGTTTTCGATCCGCTCCGGACCAGAGCCATATAAAAAGAGAGTTGCGACACTCCCATAGGCTTCCATAGGAACTGAGGAATGCGGAAGTAAAGCGTGTCATGGAGCGGTCAATAGTTCCAAACAACCAATAGCTCCTCCATTGAAGCCCATTCATTTCAGCGCTTCTCAAGCACAGTCGCAAGTATATTGAAGAAATTACTGCATTTCTTTACATTTTAACGCATCAGTTGACCTCTCGAAAAACTGGCCAATAGTGGTATTTTATGAAGCGTGTCATAGTTAATGTTTATCGTTAAAAAATAAACAGTTAAACTGTAAATGCAGCTGGATAACGTGAGAAACACCGTAATAGCGACCATAACCAGATACTAGTTGTCATATTTTTATGTTTTTAGTCTTTCTGCAATCTTTCTCTCTCTGTAGGAGGTTGAATGAGTTTCAGTAAAGACTGCATTCAAGAAACACGATAAAAATGTATGCTGAATGCAATTCGTTGCCTTGTGTTTTTTTAAACATTATTTTCATCTTTTCTATTATGTTAAATGCCATTTTTGCTTGCCTTTTATAATATTCACTTATGTTGTATATTTGAATATCATAAAACAAGAGTAAATTACTTTTTTTTAATTTAACATTAAATCGTTAAATCGAAACATACTGTATAAAAAAAGAGTGTTTGATCATGTCCAAATACACATGCAGATGTATTTAACCTTAAATATTACACTAACTGTAATCTAAATACTATATTAGAAAATGTTGTCGTTTAAATGGTCAGGATCATTATTGCACATATTAAGTACAAAAAAACCTCCTCAAAATATTTACTAAATAGAACTTAACTATATATATTACAGTTATTTAATTGAATAAAAGTTACACTTAAGGTGTTTGGTCACATTTGAGTGCCAAAGAGTATGAGAACATATTAATTATGTCTCTTTATCACTCCCCAGAATAAAATGCGATTGTAAAGCGTATTCAGAGAAGTTATCAATACACAATCAATGCACATTATGTGTTAATAATTACTCGAAATTGCTGCAAATATACTAAAACTGCTGTCTATCCTATTTAACTCCATTCAAACACATTGACAGCGCGGAGCTGTTTGGAACTATTGAGAGCTCCATGAACCACGTGACCGCGCGGCGGCGAGATCAAAGCGTGTCGCAACTCTCTTTTTATATGGCTCTGCTCCGGACTAACAGTTCTCAACCCAGCAGCGGCAGCAGCAGCAACAACGTTAGCCTGTCCTCGGCTAATAAAGCTGCAGGACTCATTCATTCCCATTATATATTTTCTAGGGAGATGACAAAGATTCTCAGCCCTAAGTACAAAGCCCCAAACAGAGACAGTTTAACTATGCTAATCAACAATTTGTTGTCCCTTTTCTTCCAGATGAGAATCGATAAGGGAATCGATAAAGAATCGAATCGTTAAGCAGAATCGAAAATGGAATTGGAATCGTAAAAATCTTATCAATTCCCATCCCTAATCTTATAAGTATGACACTATACTGCTCAGTTCACTTAATTAGAATGAGAAACAAATACAAAAAGGCCAAAAAGTCAACTAAGTTAATATGTATTTATTTTCAATATATTTGTTTATAATTATTTCACAGATGCTTATAGACTATTAAAATAATATTTAAAAATGCTTGTAGACCATAAAACATGGTAACTATTTAAAATAGGGTCCAATACCTACAAAAAAGCCTCTTGGAGCAAAATTTGACACCCAACAGGAAGTCGGTTATTTTTTTCTCAGCAAATTTTGTCATTTTTGCCATTTTCAGGCCTCGTACTTGAACGAACTCCTCCTAGAGATTTATCCGGATTAACGCCAAATTTGCTGAGTGTAATCTAAAGCACTTTGTGACGTTAAATTGCAAAGATCTAGAGTTTTCATTGGAGGGCGTGTCCATAGCGGTCTCGCAAATTTCGATGTTTCGCCATGAAAAAGGAAGTTTCTATAACTCAGGCATACAATGTCCGATCTGTCCCAAACTTCACATGTGTGATAACACTCCTGACCTGAAGACATCTACATTCCCATATTCAGTTATAGTCATAGCGCCACCTGCTGGCAACAGGAAGTGTCATGCTGTACTCTACAACAAACTCCTCCAAGAGATTTATACAGATCAACACTAAAATCGGTCAGTCTAATAAAAAGGCTTTAGTGATGTTAAATTGCGAAGATCTTGAGTTTTCGTTGAAGGGCATGTCCGTGGTGGCCTGACAAAGTTTGATGTTTGGTCATGGACATAGAAGTTGTTATAACTCAGCCATAAAATGTCCAATCTGCCTCAAACTTCACATGTTTGATAAGAGTCCTGGCCTGAAGACATCTTAAGGCCAATATTCAGATATTATCATAGCGCCACCTATTGACAGCAGGATATATCATATCTTGCACTAACTTAAACATACCAAGGTCAATCTGCACCAGACTTCATATGTTTGATGAAAGTGCTGGCCTGAACACATCTACATGTCAATAATCAGTTACAGGCATAGCGCCACCAGCTGGCAGCAGGAGGTTTGGCACATTTAAGTGACTTTGATCTATTTTTCCTACATTTACTGTTTTAAAAGCATAATGCCCACCGTTTGCTGTTTTCCTAAAGCCACCGGTCGGCGGTGAGCCCGGGTGCGAGGGCCCGTTCATCGCTGCTTGCAGCTTTAATTAGGGCCCGAGCACCGATGGTGTGAGGACCCTATTGAATCTGCTCCGTTTATTAGGGCCCGAGCACCGATGGTGTGAGGACCCTATTGGATCTGCTTCGTTTATTATTAGGGCCCGAGCACCGATGGTGTGAGGACCCTATTGAATCTGCTCCGTTTATTATTATTAGGGCCCGAGCCCAAAGGGGCGAAGGCCCTATTGTTCTTCTAAGGATTCTTCTTTCCTTTTTTTTAAATTTTTTGTTAAACTTTTGGGCACTTAAGGGGGTCTTAACATACTCAAAAACTCTTAAAAATTTGCACACACGTCAGAATCTGCGGCCATCAGGACACCACAGAGGCTGGTACCGGGGCGTGGCAAGGGGACTCTACAGCGCCCCCTGGAATTTTGAGGGCCATATAGCACACATACTTGAACGTACACATATGAAACTCGGTACACATATAGAACTCATCGAGCTGAACAACTTTTGTACTCTATGTCATGGGCTGAACGCAACAGGAAGTGAGATATTTAGGGCTGTGTAAAAAGCACATGCTCTGGAATTTAATGTACTCCTCCCAGGATTTCCATAGGATTGTCACCAAACTCGGTCAGCATGATCTCAAGACATTGGGGACGCTAAATTGCGAGGGGATTTTTGATATCTCGAGCGGTTTGGCCGTGGCAAGGCGACAAAGTTATGGCGAGAAATGAGAAACAGGAAGTGTCTAATAACTGTTGCACACATTGCCTGATTCTGATGAAACTTCACCAGTTTGTTCCTTGTATGATGCCGATTCCATAAATGTGACTATTATGAGTCAAAGTTATAGCGCCACCAACTGGCAGCAGGAAGCGTGTCATTTTCAAAATGCTTTGAAATCAGCCTCTTCATTTTACTTGATTTTCTTTAAACTTCATCAAAATCATGTCAAAACACGGCCGATAAGAATATGTAAAGGGGTCGATGATAAATCAAATGCTGTTGCCATGGCAACGTGTCAAACTTTAAAATTAGATTCCTGTCATTTCGAGGCAGATAACATGCTTAGAATTTCATGAAACTCAACACACACATCAATCTTAATGATAGTTAGACACTGGCAAAAGGTCATAAATGGGCGTGGAGCAGGCACTCTATAGCGCCATCTTTTGACAAAAGTTGGGGGGTTAGTTTTTCCTACAGTCACCAAACTCTGTACATATATTGATCTCATCAATCTGGACAACTTTCTAAATTAAACTCATTAGCTAAGACCAACAGGAATCCGGCTATGTTGAGTTGAATGTGGATTTTCTGAAAAAACAGGCTGTAAACAAATTCACACTCCTTCTAAGAACAACAAGCTTTTCATACCAAACTTTTTTAACATGAAGAGAAGATTCTGAAGATGTTAAATTGCGAGCGGATTTGGGATATCTTGAACGGTGTTGACGTGGTGATTTTTTAAATATGTAGTAAAAAACATAACCCTAATTTTTTATATGTTTAAAGTGCAGCATCCAAACTCTTTAAAACTTTTTTCACACAGAGATCTAATCATTATGAGCAAGTGCTGGTAATATCATAATTATTCAAGCTTCTATGAATTAAAGAAAATTTAAAAAAGAACTCAGTAACCTGCTGTCACTGGGCTGACAGTCTGTGTTCAGTCACTAGAAGACTGACTGAACGGGGGAGGGGTGAAAGGGAGAGAGACCAGTGGAACATGCTGTTTTGTTTAAGACTATCTTTGAGGAAGATGCACATTGCACATTGCTGTGTAGTGTACTCTACATAAATATGTCTGAACTTTGAGAGTCTGATCTTTGAGAAAATATAAAGGGTCACGAACTCTTTCATTCTTTCTATATTGCAGTTGTTGTTTTTTTATTTATTTTTTGCTGAACTGTACCATGAACTTGTCCTATTCAGTCACATAGCAAAAGATTAAGAAAAATACAACTTTTTAGCATGAGCAATTTAGCTTCATTTATAGACATTTATTTTCATAATTTAAATTTTAGTTTCAATAAAAAAACACTAACAATTTCAAGACAAACTTTGACAACAAAAAAAACTTTGCTGTTATCTGTTCAAAACATCTGAAAATTATATCATTTTAAGATGAGTTATATATATATATATATCGCCCCATTACAATACTAAACTTGATTTTTAAAGATATTTTGAAAGAAAGAAGCGTTTATAGAGCACTTTGTGTATTGCTGTACACCCACATGAACTGTGTTCATGTTCATGTTAATTCACAGTACATAAACTAATGTTAAAATAAACTATTTTACCATTAAACAATATATGAATACTTTTTTTAGCTTAATATTAATTAACATTAATAAATACTATTTAATTATTGTTCATGTTAACTAATATAGTTAATGTTAACAAATGAAACTGGTTGGCAATTTTATATATTGTGTGTATGTGTCTGTGTGTTGATTTTAAAGTTTAACCCTTTCAATTCAGTAAACTTTAAATCCAAACTGGCTGAGGGTTACTGTGAATGCATGTGCCAACTGGGCACCGTTTTCCTAATTGATTCTTTCTTAGTTATGTAGCGCTTAAAAGTGATGTCTTATAACAGGAGTCACCTGCAAAGCAATATCCACACACAAATTGTACAGATAGGTAACGATGACATTTAAGCAGAAGTGGTGGACGTAAAGCAAGCAATAATAACATTTAGTTATCATCATGAATTACATGTTCTTACCATCATCATCAGAATATAGGGAAAATGTTCCCTATATTGTGAACGGCTTTGGGATATCTTGAACGGTGTTGATGTGGTGATTTATGAAAGTAACAATAAAAAAGATGAAGAGTTATTTTCATATATCTTTAAATTGCATTATTCTAACTCATCAAAACTTTTTACATATAAAGAACAAGAAATTCTTAGGAAATACGTGTAGTTTCAAAATGTTATCATGCTCAGAGGCCCCAAAAACATTAAAAGTGTCTAATAAATTTGTCAGATTAAAGCTCTAATACCAGGGATGAACACTAGAGGTCCTCATAAGATAAGGAATCGTTTGACCTCTAATGCTATTTAGCTCATTGTCAGTGTATAAGAATGACAATAATCCATAGAATCAGTTGATATGTACTGTACTGTCAGTGTACTTTTACATAATTATTTTGTATAGGTGCTTAAAGAGCATTAAAATCTTTTTTTATCTTTTAAGGAAAAATTATATGATTTAAATACATATATACACTCTCACTGATAGAACAAAAAATCTTATAAGTATGACACTATACTGCTCAGTTCACTTAATTAGAATGAGAAACAAATACAAAAAGGCAAAAAAAATCAACTAAGTTAATATGTATTTATTTTTAATATATTTGTTTATAATTATTTCACAGATGCTTATAGATTATTAAAATAATATTTAAAAATGCTTGTAGACCATAAAACATGGTAACTATTTAAAATAGGGTCTCTTTTGTTAACAATGGTTAATGAACTAACAAACACGAACAAACAACGAACAATATATTTGTACTCGATTTTCTTCAAACTTCATCAGAATAATGTAAAAGCCCTGATGCATCAAATACTGTTGCCATGGCAAATAAATAAAAATAAAAAATACATTCAAATATTTGTTTACTGTGATATTTAAGGCAGATAGCGTGCTTAGAATTTCATTTTCCATTTTCAATTTTCAATGATTTATTATAGATTTAAAGTGCAGCATCCTAACTCTTTGAAACTTTTTTCATACAAATAACTATTCATTCTGATCAAACACAGTTCATTTCATAATTATACAAAACTCCACGAATGAAAGAAAATAAAAAAACATATCTGATCTCACTCTGCTCTGCACTCTATGTGTGTGTTTGTGTGGTAAGTGGCTGAGTGTAAGGAGGAGGGATGGGTGGTAAGAGAAAGAGTCAGAGAGGAGGAGAGACAGTTAGGGTTAGTCCAAAGGGTTACTGTGAATGCATGTGCCAACTGGGCACCGTTTTCCTGATGCTATCGGGATGGCGACTGCACAGAGGGCGAGGGCCCGGTCATCGCTGCTTGCAGCTTTAATTAGGGCCCGAGCACTACAGTGCGAGGACCCTATTGGAATTGCTCCGTTTATTCTTCTTCTTCTTCTTCTTCTTCTTCTTCTCCAAAGTGAAAAGTCTTTTTGAGGGCCTAAACATGCCCGAAAACTCACGAAACTTTGCACACGCATCAGACCTGGCGAAAATTTACATCTGATATGGTTTTCAAAAGTGGGTGTGGCAAAATGGCTCGATAGCGCCACCTATAAAATTTCAACGGAGTGCCCCTCGAGCTACGTTTCATGTACATGTACGAAACTCGGTACACATATGTAACACACCAATACCTACAAAAAAGTCTCCTGGTGCAACATCCGAAACCCAACAGGAAGTCCGTTATATTGAATTTCCTGTACGATTTTTGTGCAGTTTTTGCCATTTTCAGGCCTCATACTTTAACGAACTCCTCCTACAGTTTTTATCCGATCATCTTCAAATTTGCTGAGTGTCATCATAAGGCCTTTGCGATGTTAAATTGCGAAGCTTTAGAGTTTTCGTCGAAGGGCGTGTCCGTGGCGGCCGGACAAACTTTGATGTTTCGCCATGAAAAAGGAAGTTGCTATAACTCAGGCATACGATGTCCGATCTGCCTCAAACTTCACATGTTTGATGACAGTCCGGTCCTGAACACACGTCAGTGCCCATATTCAGTTATAGTCATAGCGCCACCTGCTGACAACAGGAAATGACATGTTTAACACTGTTACGGACTCCTAGAAACATATTGAAAAGCGTTAACATAAGTCTTAAATAGGCTAGCAACATGCTACAAACATGCTAAAACATGCTAGCAACACTTAGCTAAGAGCTAAAGCATGCTATTAATACAAATACAAAAGGAAATTGCTGTAACTCATGTATATAATGTTGAATCTGACCCAAACTTAATATTCAACATGCTACAAAAATAATAAAGCATGCTAGCAACACTTAGCTAATATGCTAAAGCATGCTAATAATACAATGAAACAGGAAGTTACTCTAACTCAGGCATACAATGTCCAATCAGCCCCAAACTTAACATGTTTGATAAGAATCCTGGCCTAAACACACGCCAATGCCCGTATTCAGTTAAAGTCATAGCGCCACCAGCTGGTAACAGGAAGCCACATGTTTAATACTGTTGTGGATGCCTAGCAACATTTTAAAAAAATTCAACAACTGTTAAACAGGGTAGCAACATGCTAGAAACATGCTATAACATGTTAGCAACATTTAGCTAGGTGCTAAAGCATACTCTTAATGCAATGAAACAGGAAGTTACTCTAACTCAGGCATGCAATGTCCAATCAGCCCCAAACTTCACATGTTTGATAACAGTCCTGGCCTGAAGATATCTACATGCCAATATTCAGTTGTAGTTATAGCGCCACCTACTGTCAACAGGAAGTGACATGTTTAACACTGTGACACACTATTAGCAACACACTAAAAAAGCCATTGAGTGCTAAACTAGTTTAAAACGTACTCAAACATGCTAGCAACACTTACTTAGTGCTAAAGCATGTTGTTAAAGACATAAAACAGGAAGTTACTGTAACTCAGACATGCAATGTCCAATCAGCCCCAAACTTCACGTTTGATAAGAGTCCTGGCCTGAAGATATATACATGCCCATATTCAGTTATAGTCACAGCGCCACCTGCTGACAACAGGAAGTGACGTTTAATGGTGTTACGGACTCCTAGCAACATAATAAAAAGCGTCAGCAAGTTTTAAATAGGCTAGCATCACGCTAGAATCATGTTAAAACATGCTAGCAACACTTAGCTGAGAGCTAAAGCATGATATTAATACAAAGTAAAATAAGTGTAACTCATGCATACAATGTCCAATCTGACCCAAGCTTAATATGTTTGATAAGAGTCCTGGTCTGAACACAAGCCCATACCCATATTCAGTTATAGTGATAGTGCCACCTGCTGGCAACAGGAAGTCACATGTTTAATACTGTTGTGGATGCCAAGCAACATTTTAAAAATATCAACAAGTGTTAAATAGGGTAGCAACATGCTAGAAACATGTTAGCAACATTTAGCTAAGTGCTAAAGCATACTCTTAATGCAATGAAACAGGAAGTTACTCTAACTCAGGCATGCAATGTCCAATCAGCCCCAAACTTCACATGTTTGATAACAGTCCTGGCCTGAAGATATCTACATGCCAATATTCAGTTATAGTTATAGCGCCACCTACTGTCAACAGGAAGTGACATGTTTAACACTGTGACACACTATTAGCAACACACTAAAAAAGCCATTGAGTGCTAAACTAGTTTAAAACGTACTCAAACATGCTAGCAACACTTACTTAGTGCTAAAGCATGTTGTTAAAAACATAAAACAGGAAGTTACTGTAACTCAGACATGCAATGTCCAATCAGCCCCAAACTTCACGTTTGATAAGAGTCCTGGCCTGAAGATATATACATGCCCATATTCAGTTATAGTCACAGCGCCACCTGCTGACAACAGGAAGTGACGTTTAATGGTGTTACGGACTCCTAGCAACATAATAAAAAGCGTCAGCAAGTTTTAAATAGGCTAGCATCATGCTAGAATCATGTTAAAACATGCTAGCAACACTTAGCTGAGAGCTAAAGCATGATATTAATACAAAGTAAAATAAGTGTAACTCATGCATACAATGTCCAATCTGACCCAAGCTTAATATGTTTGATAAGAGTCCTGGTCTGAACACAAGCCCATGCCCATATTCAGTTATAGTGATAGTGCCACCTGCTGGCAACAGGAAGTCACATGTTTAATACTGTTGTGGATGCCAAGCAACATTTTAAAAATATCAACAAGTGTTAAATAGGGTAGCAACAAGCTAGAAACATGTTAGCAACATTTAGCTAAGTGCTAAAGCATACTCTTAATGCATTGAAACAGGAAGTTACTGTAACTCAGGCATGCAATGTCCAACCAGCCCCAAACTTAATATGTTTGATAAGAGTCCTGGCCTGAATACATTTACATGCCAGTATTTAGTTATAGTCATAGCGCCACCAGCTGGCAACAGCAAATTACTTGTTTTACACTAACTTAAGCATGCAATGAACAATTTGCACCAAACTTGACATGTTTGCCAATAGTCCTGGCCTGAAGACATCTAAAAGCCAATATTTTGTAATAGCGCCACCTGTTGGCAGCAGGATATGTCATGACTTACACTCAAGCATGCCATGTTCAAGCTTCACCAAACTTCATATGTTTCATAAAAGCACTGGCCTGAACACATCTGCATGCCAATATTCAGTTATAGGCATAGCGCCACCAGCTGGCAGCAGGAAGATTGGCACATATCAATGACTTTGACATATTCCTCCTACATTTACTGTGTTAATAGCATAGTGCCCACCATTCGCCACCGATCGGCGGTGAGCCCGAGTGCGAGGGCCCTACCATCGCTGCTTGCAGCTTTAATTAGGGCCCGAGCACTACAGTGCGAGGACCCTATTGGAATTGCTCCGTTTATTATTCTTCTTCTTCTTCTTCTTCTTCTTCTTCTCCAAAGTGAAAAGTCTTTTTGAGGGCCTAAACATGCCCGAAAACTCACGAAACTTTGCACACGCATCAGACCTGGCGAAAATTTACATCTGATATGGTTTTCAAAAGTGGGTGTGGCAAAATGGCTCGATAGCGCCACCTATAAAATTTCAACGGAGTGCCCCTCGAGCTACGTTTCACGTACATGTACGAAACTCGGTACACATATGTAACACACCAATACCTACAAAAAAGTCTCCCGGTGCAACATCCGAACCCAACAGGAAGTCCGTTATATTGAATTTCCTGTACGATTTTTGTGCAGTTTTTGCCATTTTCAGGCCTCATACTTTAACGAACTCCTCCTACAGTTTTTATCCGATCATCTTCAAATTTGCTGAGTGTCATCATAAGGCCTTTGCGATGTTAAATTGCGAAGCTTTAGAGTTTTCGTCGAAGGGCGTGTCCGTGGCGGCCGGACAAACTTTGATGTTTCGCCATGAAAAAGGAAGTTGCTATAACTCAGGCATACGATGTCCGATCTGCCTCAAACTTCACATGTTTGATGACAGTCCGGTCCTGAACACACGTCAGTGCCCATATTCAGTTATAGTCATAGCGCCACCTGCTGACAACAGGAAATGACATGTTTAACACTGTTACGGACTCCTAGAAACATATTGAAAAGCGTTAACAAGTCTTAAATAGGCTAGCAACATGCTACAAACATGCTAAAACATGCTAGCAACACTTAGCTAAGAGCTAAAGCATGCTATTAATACAAATACAAAAGGAAATTGCTGTAACTCATGTATATAATGTTGAATCTGACCCAAACTTAATATTCAACATGCTACAAAAATAATAAAGCATGCTAGCAACACTTAGCTAATATGCTAAAGCATGCTAATAATACAATGAAACAGGAAGTTACTCTAACTCAGGCATACAATGTCCAATCAGCCCCAAACTTAACATGTTTGATAAGAATCCTGGCCTAAACACACGCCAATGCCCGTATTCAGTTATAGTCATAGCGCCACCAGCTGGTAACAGGAAGCCACATGTTTAATACTGTTGTGGATGCCTAGCAACATTTAAAAAAAATTCAACAACTGTTAAACAGGGTAGCAACATGCTAGAAACATGCTATAACATGTTAGCAACATTTAGCTAAGTGCTAAAGCATACTCTTAATGCAATGAAACAGGAAGTTACTCTAACTCAGGCATGCAATGTCCAATCAGCCCCAAACTTCACATGTTTGATAACAGTCCTGGCCTGAAGATATCTACATGCCAATATTCAGTTATAGTTATAGCGCCACCTACTGTCAACAGGAAGTGACATGTTTAACACTGTGACACACTATTAGCAACACACTAAAAAAGCCATTGAGTGCTAAACTAGTTTAAAACGTACTCAAACATGCTAGCAACACTTACTTAGTGCTAAAGCATGTTGTTAAAGACATAAAACAGGAAGTTGCTGTAACTCAGACATGCAATGTCCAATCAGCCCCAAACTTCACGTTTGATAAGAGTCCTGGCCTGAAGATATATACATGCCCATATTCAGTTATAGTCACAGCGCCACCTGCTGACAACAGGAAGTGACGTTTAATGATGTTACGGACTCCTAGCAACATAATAAAAAGCGTCAGCAAGTTTTAAATAGGCTAGCATCATGCTAGAATCATGTTAAAACATGCTAGCAACACTTAGCTGAGAGCTAAAGCATGATATTAATACAAAGAAAAATAAGTGTAACTCATGCATACAATGTCCAATCTGACCCAAGCTTAATATGTTTGATAAGAGTCCTGGTCTGAACACAAGCCCATGCCCATATTCAGTTATAGTGATAGTGCCACCTGCTGGCAACAGGAAGTCACATGTTTAATACTGTTGTGGATGCCAAGCAACATTTTAAAAATATCAACAAGTGTTAAATAGGGTAGCAACATGCTAGAAACATGTTAGCAACATTTAGCTAAGTGCTAAAGCATACTCTTAATGCAATAAAACAGGAAGTTACTGTAACTCAGGCATGCAATGTCCAATCAGCCCCAAACTTAATATGTTTGATAAGAGTCTTGGCCTGAATACATTTACATGCCAATATTCAGTTATAGTCATAGCGCCACCAGCTGGCAACAGCAAATTACTTGTTTTACACTAACTCAAGCATGCAATGTACAATTTGCACCAAACTTGACATGTTTGCCAATAGTCCTGGCCTGAAGACATCTAAAAGCCAATATTTTGTAATAGCGCCACCTGTTGGCAGCAGGATATGTCATGACTTACACTCAAGCATGCCATGTTCAAGCTTCACCAAACTTCATATGTTTCATAAAAGCACTGGCCTGAACACATCTGCATGCCAATATTCAGTTATAGGCATAGCGCCACCAGCTGGCAGAAGGAAGATTGGCACATATCAATGACTTTGACATATTCCTCCTACATTTTCTGTGTTAATAGCATAGTGCCCACCATTCGCCACCGATCGGCGGTGAGCCCGAGTGCGAGGGCCCTACCATCGCTGCTTGCAGCTTTAATTATTAGGGCCCGAGCCCAAAAGGGCGAAGGCCCTATTGTTCTTCTAAGGATTCTTATTTGTTTTTTTTTTTTTGTTTTTTTTTTTAATTTTTTTTCAACCGTTGGGGCACTTTTGGGGGCCTTAACATACTCAAAAACTCTTGAAAATTTGCACACACGTCGGAATCTGCCGTCGTCCGGACGCCACAGAGGCTGGGACCCGGGTGTGGTTCAGGGCCTCTACAGCGCCCCCTGGAACACAGTTTGAAAACTTGATGTACTGCGCACACATACTTGCACGTATTGATATGAAACTCGGTACACATATAGAACTCATCGAGCTGAACAACTTTTGTACTCTATGTCATGGGCTCCACGCAACAGGAAGTGAGATAATTAGGGCTGTTTAAAAAGCGCATGCTCTGGAATTTAACGTACTCCTCCCAGGAATTCCATGGGATTGTCACCAAACTCGGTCAGCATGATCTCAAGACATTGGGGACGCTAAATTGCGAGGAGATTTTTGATATCTCGAACGGTTTGGCCGTGGCAAGGCGACAAAGTTATGGCGAGAAATGAGAAACAGGAAGTGTCTAATAACTGTTGCACACATTGCCTGATTCTGATGAAACTTCACCAGTTTGTTCCTTGTATGATGCCGATTCCATAAATGTGACTATTATGAGTCAAAGTTATAGCGCCACCAACTGGCAGCAGGAAACGTGTCATTTTCAAAATGCTTTGAAATCAGCCTCTTAATTTTAATCGATTTTCTTTAAACTTCATCAAAATCATGTCAAAACACGGCCAATAAGAATATGTAAAGGGGTCGATGATAAATCGAATGCTGTTGCCATGGCAACATGTCAAACTTTAAAATTAGATTCCTGTCTTTTCGAGGCAGTTAACATGCTTAGAATTTCATGAAACTCAACACACACATCAATATTATTGATAGTTAGACACTGGCAAAAGGTCATAAATGGGCGTGGAGCAGGCACTCTATAGCGCCATCTTTTGACAAAAGTTGGGGGGTTAGTTTTTCCTACAGTCACCAAACTCTGTACATATATTAATCTCATCAATTTGGACAACTTTCTAAATCAAACTCATTAGCTGAGACCAACAGGAAGCCGGCTATTTTGATTTGAATGTG
>NC_133378.1:39379338-39424547 GCF_049309525.1 Garra rufa
TGCTTCACGATGCCATAGAAGAACCTTTTTTTTGTGTAAACAGTTTTATAAGGAACTTTTAAAATCTGAAGAACCTTTATGTTCCACAAAAGGATTATTGTGGCAAAAGAAGGTTCTTCAGATGATAAAAAGGTAAGAAAGAGATGGTTCTTTAAAGATCCTTTGACTGAATGGTTCTTTGTGGAACCAAAAATGGTTCTTCTATGGCATCGCTGTGAAGAACCTTTTAAAGCACCTTTATTTTTAAAATGTAAGCAGTTCCCAAGAGAAAAAGTATAACATCTAAAAGTGAATTTTGCACTAAGGTAAAAGTTATTTGAAAAGACGTGAGTTGCTTTAGTCACTTATATTTCTTTTTTAGACATTTTGATTTCAATTGCTCATGTCGTTTACAACAGAAAAGGTTATTTTTATTATTTGTCTGCTAAACATTGGCTTTTTAATGTGCTTTGCTTTGTCAAATCAACAGTTCACCCAAAATTAAAATCATTTTCATCATTTACTCACTCTTAAGTTCATAAATCTTATTCACAAACAGTCAAAAGTGACACATTTTAAGTGAATTATTCATTTTGGTTCTTGTATAGAGAATAATCATGGGTCTAAAGCATTTAGTACGAGTGAAACAAACAGCAGCAGGGTATTCGCACACAGACATATAATGACGCTCAAGTCCAGTGTGCTGGAATGAGATGTTGGTTCTGCACCATGCGATCTTAACTGGCCGCGGCGGATCCTCAAGAGTCCTTCATGAATAATGCATGACGCAAAGGTGAGCAAGAGTTTCTCCATGTCCCTCTTTTTCATCCCTCCATCCAATTAAAAAGCATCTTGAGTTCACAGCGGGAAGCCCTGCAATCTCTCCCACTCACTCTCTCTCTCTCTCTCTCTCTCTCTGGTGTCTGGGGAACCTGCAGCTATTTCTACTGGTTGTGATTAATCTTGTGTGGACTGTTACCTGCTGCAGACTCGCGGGTCCATTAATACCGCTGTATCCTCTGCTCTGCTCACCTCATGTTTGTGTTTCTTCAACTCTGGCCACTTTTATGTCCCAGCGGTTTTATTAAAACGAACAGATTTCAATATGTGTTCGTTATGCAACGGTCTTGGAAAAGCTTGACTAGGTCTTCATCATTTATTCTTGCTACTTTTTAAATGTTTTGCATGTTTAGATTTTTAGTTAAATTTGTTTTTTTTTTGTCCTAGATCCTGACTTCTTGTCTAAACAAAACTTTTTGTCTCAATATTATGCATTATTTCTATTCAAGCTGTAATTTTGGATACACAGAATGCTAACTATCATAAATAATTTAAAAATATATTCAAAAATAAAGTTTTGAGATGTGGTAATGATATTTGTGGAATCATAAATGGTACATTTCAGAAAAAAAAATTTCTCATGTAATTATAACTGTCCACTATAACTGCAAGCTTTGAGTAAAAAAAAAACCTAAATTGTAGTTTTCCTAAAAAAGAATCTGTGATTGGGATTTAAAATGCTTTTCACAAAAGAAAAAATGCACTAGGTTTGCTGTGCTTTGTTTGTAAAGGTGCTTTCCACCACAGAATAAAAAATAAAAAGGTAATTGCGACTTTTTATCTCACAATTCTGACTTTTTTTTCTCAGAATTTGGAATAATATTAAATATTAAATGACAATTGTGAGTTATAAAGTCAGAATTGTTAGATATAAACATGCAATCTTGAAAAATAGGTCTGAATTGCATGATATAAAGTCGCAATTGCAAATTCAAAGTCTGAATTGCGAGACAAACTTGTAGTTCTGAGAAATAAAGTCACAGTTCTGAGAAATAAACTCAATTCTCAGAAACAAAGTTGCAATTCTAAGAAAAAAAGTTGCAGTTCTGAGAAATAAACTAAATTCTGAGAAATAAAGTCAGAATTCTGAGAAATAGTCAGAATTCTGAGAAATAAAGTTGCAATCCTGAGAAATAAAGTCGCAATTATAAAAAATAGAGTCAGAATTCTGAGAAATAAAAATGCAATTCTGAGAAATAAAGTTGAAATTCTGAAAAATAAAGAGAAATAACGTCAGAATTCTGAGCAATAAATTGTAATTTTCCTGAAAAAATCTGTGATTGTGATTTCAAAAATGCTTTTCACAAAAGAAAAAATGCACTAGGTTTGCTATGCTTTGTTTGTAAAGATGCTCAATTTTGCCAAAAAATGTTTCCACCACAGAATAAAAAATAAAAAAGGTCATTGCGACTTTTTCGAATTTGGAATATATTAAATCACAATTATGAGTTATAAAGTCAGAATTGAAAAATAGGTCTGAATTGCACGATATAAACTCGCAATTGCAAATTATAAAGTCTTTGCGAGACAAACTTGCAGTTCTGAGAAATAAAGCCAGAATTATGAGAAACAAAGTCAGAATTATGAGAAATAAAGTTGCAATTCTGAGAAAGTCAAAATTCTGAGAAATAAAGCCAGAATTCTGAGAAATAGTCACAATTCTGAGAAATAAAGCTGCAATCCTGAGAAATAAAGTCGCAATTATAAAAAATAGAGTCAGAATTCTGAGAAATAAAGTCGCAATTCTGAGAAATAAAGTTGGAATTCTGAAAAATAAAGTCGCAATTATGAAAAATAGAGTCAGAATTCTGAGAAATAAAAATGCAATTCTGAGAAATAAAGTTGAAATTCTGAAAAATAAAGAGAAATAACGTCAGAATTCTGAGCAATAGTCAATTCTGAGAAATAAAGTTGCAATTATGAAAACTGTACATGTCCACTTTTGGACATTCTATTTCAAACCCACCAAATGTCTTTCTGTCAAATGTTTTTCTTGTAATGTCTAATTGTGCATCTTTCTTTACATTAAATGACAGCTGCTGTGATATATTGATATATAATGCAGACATTCAGATGTTTTAAGTGTCCAAACTGACTGTATGGCCACTGTATATTTCATCTATAGAAGCATATTGAATTTTTCAAGATGCCTGTGATCGTATGTGTTCATGCAGGTGATGCTGTGCAGCTGAAGCCTTTGAGTGACAGCTCGTTATTAACGTGTGTGTGTGTGTGTGTGTGCGTGCGTGCGTGCGTGCTGAACCCTTGCTCTCACTTTCTCTCTCTTTCTCGGTCTCTTAAAATAGTAAAATAGGCCGCTGTGTTTGACTGGCACGAGTGCAGACAGGAAGAGGAAATGGCCGTATAATTGCAGGCGAGTGACAGCGGGCCGCTGCCGTTCATGTTGTTCAGTGTATTGTTAGTAATGGTAATTGCAGGCAGATATTTGCACATGTTAAGGGCTAAACTCAAGGGGACGCTGCTGACATAACGCTGGGATTATCGTCTTACTTACATTATGCTTTCTGGATCAGATTTAATCCTTCACACACTGACACTGAACCCTCGACCTACAGATGACAGCTGACAGATCATATGTGTGTTCATAGTGTGCAATTACTGCAACACTGCTACAAAACTGATGCTAATTGATTGCTAGCGTGCTTTTGGTGTTGCTAGGTTGCTAGAGTGTTTTTGGTTGCTAGAGTTTTCTTAGTGGTTGCCAATGTATTTTAGTTGTTTTCTAGAGTGTTCTTGGTTGCTATGTTGTTGCTAGGGTGTTTTGGTGTTAATAGGGTATTCTAGGTGGTTGCTTTAGTGTTCTTGGTTTCTAGGTGGTTGCTAGCATTGTGGTAGGTTTCTAGGGAGTTGTGGATTGTTGCTAGTGTTCTAGGTGGTTGCTAGTGTTCTAAGTGTTTACTAGGGTGTTGTGGGAAGTTGCTAGTTTTCTTTGTGGTTGTTAGCATTCTAAGTGATTACTAGGGTGTTGTGGGTGGTTGCTTCTGTTGTGGCTGATTTTTAGGCTGTTCTGGGTGGCTGCTAGGATGTTGTGGGTGGTTGCTAAAGTTCTGGGTGGTTGTTAGGGTGTTGTGGGTGGTTGGTAATGTTCTGGATGGTTACTAGGTGTTGTCAGTTATGAGAATTTGCTAGTGTTCTGGGTGTTTTTTTGGGTGTTGTGAGTGGTTGCAACACTTGTGGTTGATTGTTATAGTGTTGTGGGTGGTTGCTAATGTTCTGGGTGATTGCTAGGGTGTTGTGGGTTGTTGCTAGTTTTCTGGGTGGTTGCTAATGGGGTAAGTGATTACTACGGTGTTATGGGTGGTCCATTCTATTGTGGTTGCTTGCTAGGGTGTTCAGGGTGGTTGCTATGTGGTTGCTAATGTTGTAAGTGATCACTTGGATGTTGTGAGTGGTTGCTACATTTGTGGATGGTTGTTACAGTGTTAAGGGAGGTCACTAGTGTTCTGGGTGGTTGTTAGGGTCTTGTGGGTGGTTGTTACAGTGTTAAGGGAGGTTACTAGTGTTCTTGGTGGTTGTTTGGGTCTTGTGGGTGGTTGCTATTGCTCTGGGTGGTTGCTAGGGTGTTGTGGGCAGCTGCTAATGTTGTGGGTGGTTGTTAGGGTGTTGTGAGTGATTGCTACTGCTGTGAGTGGTTGCTAGTGTTCTATGTGTTTTGGGGGTTGTTTGCTAGTGGTCTGGGTGGTTGCTAGGGTGTTGTGGGTGGTTGGTAATGTTATGGATGGTTGTTAGAGTGTAGTGGGAGGGTGATAATGGTTTGGGTGGTTGTTACAGTGTTGTGGGAGGTTACTAATGTTCTGGGTGGTTGTTAGGATGTTGTGGGTGGTTGCTAGTGTTCTATGTGTTTTTTGGGGTTGTTTACTAGTGTTTTGGGTGCTTGCTAAGATGTTGTGGGTGGTTGGTAATGTTCTGGGTGGTTGCTACTTTTGTGGGTGGTTGTTACAGTATTGTGGGAGGGTACTAGTGTTCTGGGTGGTTGCTAGGGTGTTGTGGGCAGTTTGTAATGTTCTGGGTGGTTGTTGGGGTGTTGTGGGCAGTTTGTAATGTTCTGGGTGGTTGTTGGGGTGTTGTGGGCAGTTTGTAATGTTCTGGGTGGTTGTTGGGGTGTTGTGGGCAGTTTGTAATGTTTTGAGTGGTTGCTAGAGTTCTATGTGTTTTTTGAGGTTGTTTGCTAGTGTTGTGGATGGTTGCTAGGGTGATGTGGGTGGTTGGTAATGTTATGGGTGGTTGTTAATGTTCTGGGTGGTTGCTACTTTTGTGGGTGGTTGTTACAGTATTGTGGGAGGTTACTAGTGTTCTGGGTGGTTGCTAGGGCATTGTGGGCAGTTTGTAATGTTCTGGGTGCTTGTTGGGGTGTTGTGGGCAGTTTGTAATGTTCTGTGTGCTTGTTGGGGTGTTGTGAGTGGTTCCTACTGTTGTGGATGGTTGTTAGGGTGTTGTGAGTGGTTGCTAGTGTTCTATGTGTTATTTGGGGTTGTTTGCTAGTGTTGTGGGTGGTTGCTAGGGTGTTGTGGGTGATTGGTAATATTATGGGTGGTTGTTAATGTTCTGGGTGGTTGCTACATTGTGGGTGGTTGTTACAGTACTGTGGGAGGTTACTAGTGTTGTGGGTGGTTGCTAGGGTGTTGTGGGCAGTTTGTAATGTTCTGTGTGCTTGTTGGGGTGTTGTGAGTGGTTCCTACTGTTGTGGATGGTTGTTAGGGTGTTGTGAGTGGTTGCTAGTGTTCTATGTGTTATTTGGGGTTGTTTGCTAGTGTTGTGGGTGGTTGCTAGTGTTCTATGTGTTTTTTTGGGGGTTGTTTGCTAGTGTTGTGGGTGGTTGCTAGGGTGTTGTGGGTGATTGGTAATGTTATGGGTGGTTGTTAATGTTCTGGGTGGTTGCTACATTGTGGGTGGTTGTTACAGTACTGTGGGAGGTTACTAGTGTTGTGGGTGGTTGCTAGGGTGTTGTGGGCAGTTTGTAATGTTCTGTGTGCTTGTTGGGGTGTTGTGAGTGGTTCCTACTGTTGTGGATGGTTGTTAGGGTGTTGTGAGTGGTTGCTAGTGTTCTATGTGTTATTTGGGGTTGTTTGCTAGTGTTGTGGGTGGTTGCTAGTGTTCTATGTGTTTTTTTGGGGTTGTTTGCTAGTGTTGTGGGTGGTTGCTAGGGTGTTGTGGGTGATTGGTAATGTTATGGGTGGTTGCTACATTGTGGGTGGTTGTTACAGTACTGTGGGAGGTAACTAGTGTTGTGGGTGGTTGCTAGGGTGTTGTGGGCAGTTTGTAATGTTCTTGGGTGGTTGTTGGGGTGTTGTGGGTTGTTTGCTAGTGTTGTGGGTCGTTGCTAGTGTTCTATGTGTTTTTTTGGGGTTGTTTGTTAGTGTTGTGGGTGGTTGCTAGTGTTTTATGTGTTTTTTGGGGTTGTTTGCTAGTGTTGTGGGTGGTTGCTAGGGTGTTGTGGGTGATTGGTAATGTTATGGGTGGTTTTTAATGTTCTGGGTGGTTGCTACATTGTGGGTGGTTGTTACAGTACTGTGGGAGGTTACTAGTGTTGTGGGTGGTTGCTAGGGTGTTGTGGGCAGTTTGTAAAGTTCTTGGGTGGTTGTTGGGGTGTTGTGGGTTGTTTGCTAGTGTTGTGGGTGGTTGGTAATGTTATGGGTAGTTGTTAATGTTCTGGGTGGTTGCTACTTTTGTGGGTGGATGTTACAGTATTGTGGGAGGGTACTAGTGTTCTGGGTGGTTGCTAGGGTGTTGGGGGCAGTTTGTAATGTTCTGGTTGGTTGTTGGGGTGTTGTGGGCAGTTTGTAATGTTCTGGGTGGTTGTTGGGGTGTTGTGGGCAGTCTGTAATGTTCTGGGTGGTTGCTAGAGTTCTATGTGTTTTTGAGGTTGTTTGCTAGTGTTGTGGATGGTTGCTAGGGTGATGTGGGTGGTTGGTAATGTTATGGGTGGTTGTTAATGTTCTGGGTGGTTGCTACTTTTGTGGGTGGTTGTTACAGTATTGTGGGAGGTTACTAGTGTTCTGGGTGGTTGCTAGGGCGTTGTGGGCAGTTTGTAATGTTCTGGGTGCTTGTTGGGGTGTTGTGGGCAGTTTGTAATGTTCTGGGTGCTTGTTGGGGTGTTGTGAGTGGTTCCTACTGTTGTGGGTGGTTGTTAGGGTGTTGTGAGTGGTTGCTAGTGTTCTATGTGTTATTTTGGGTTGTTTGCTGTTGTTCTGGGGTTTTTAGGGTCTTCTGGGTGGTTACTAGGTGTTGTGAGTCTTTGCTAGTGTTCTGGGTGGTTACTAATGTACTGGGTCGTTGCTAGGGTTTTGTGGGTGGTTGCTAGTGTTTGGGTGGTTGCTAGAATGTTCTGGGTGGTTGCTAGGTGGTTTCTTTTTGTTTGGTGTAAAAAGCACACCCTTTTGTTTCTAGTTCTGGCTCCAGTTCAATGTGCATCTACGGGATTTCTTCACCTGTTTTCTGGTCCAGCAGGTGCAAAACGTTCCTTTTATCATTTATTAAAGCACTTCTCCTCTCATCATCAAGACACGCTTTGAGCAATCACTCACGTCTGGAGCACAAACGCTGCATTATGTACCTGATTGGTGCTCCATGTCTGCTTGTCGGTCCATTCTCTGTGGTTCCTGATGTACCACCACTGAATCTCCAGAGAGTAGGAGGGCGATCCCGCGCCTCTGAAGGAGCAGGCCATCTCGACATCCTGTCCACTCTGTGCCGTGATGTCATGAGGCACCTCTGTGAACACCGCTGTAAAACAACAGACACCAGTTACTTTTGGTGCTTCTGTGTAACAGCTTCAGTTTCTATTAATTTTGATTGCATTCAAAAAGAACAGCATGAACATTCTGTAAAACGTCTTTTCAGTTCCACAGAAGAAAAAAGTCATGCAGGATGACATGAATCTCTTTAACAACTCAAGACACGAAAGACCAAACACCTCGTATTTGCGTATGTGTGTTGAGGCCAATCTATTTCGAAAAGGAAAGCAAACAACTCAATCTTCTCTCTTTTTCGAGATGCTGTTATCATCTCAGATAACATTTTGGAACACGCCCGACGCCGCCAACCTGAACGGCCAACATCAGATCGGGAGTTATCAGCCAACATTCAGAGAGTTATCGCAAGAAAACAAGCATCTCTTCACCGGATAAAGTTGTTCTCAGAAGTGCACGAGTGAAACACTCAAGTGCAGTGTTTCCCATGACTGACCCCGTGAGTGAAACAAGCTCATCCGCCACTTCAGACAAACACAATTCAATTATCCTCCCCGTCAAAGCCCAGAAGATATGACTCCCCCCTCAACCGGCCCACAAAACAGTGTCCACCGGCCGTCGCTCAGAAGAGACGGCCTCAGAATGAGCGCAAATCAGTGTGGAGGAATCGTTTCTCTCTTATCAACCCTTACAGACCCTGCAGGAAGTGATGCACACACTTCAAAGAGAAAGCGTTTTGAGTTGGCTCACACCTGGACATCGACCGCCACAGGAAGATATGAATCCCTGGAAGACATTACAGATATAAGACAGTCTCACAGCTAAAAAAACTTTTTCAACAGTAGTGTGAATACATTAAAAATCTAGTATGTAAAAAGAGTTTCAATCTCGTTTTGCTTTAAATAGGTAATGTCAGGTTTCTTTGCGTGTGCTGCTCAAATGAGCCCTGTGTGAGATGAAGACGTGTTAAGCAGAAACCATCCACATATGGCTAATAACACACCCAAATCCTCTTAACCGTTTCCTCCAGAGTGCCTCATCATTTACCCATAATCCCATTCAAGCAGTCACCGACGCAGTGGGGGCAACTGTCAAACCTACAGGGGGTTCCCAAAACTTCCGACCAGAAAAAAAGGCATGCTGGGAAATCCGTCCATGCTCCGATCACGGCCTGGAGATAAGACATTTGTTCATAATGCGTAAAATGAGTTGATATTTTATATTTGAGGAAATGAAAGGAATGACGGTTCTTGATGACTGACTGATAGATAATGCTTTCGTTCACATGAAAAAAGTGTGATGAAAGTCAAATTAAAGCCTAAAAATCCAGACAGAAATTCCAGACAGGGTAAGTGATTTAGTTCAAATACACTGTTTGTTACGCTGGTTGAAAGTCTCTTCAGATTCTTATAGCAATCGCTAGGTTAAGTGGTCTAAATGTGTTTATCTCACCTGTGGAAGGCATAGGACCATAAAATGTTCATCCTTGTATTTGCATACCTTCATGCACCTTGCTCACACAGGCATGATACGTCATCAGCGTGTTCCATTATACTATTGCAGAACAAGCAAGAATATAAGGTGTTATTAACGATTAACTTTAAAGGCACACCAGAGGTGTTCAGCTGAGATTAGGACTTTACTTTCAGCAGACCAGTCCAGTTCTTCCACACCGACTGAATCAATCATTTCTGAACCTTGCCTTATACACAAAAGCATTGTCATGTTAGAATTGACAAGGGTCCTGGCAAAACTGCTGCTGTAAAATTAGAAGCACATAATCCCCTAGAATATCATTATATGCTTAAACATAAGGATTTGTACTCATGGAAATAACTAAATTAGTCAAACCTGTTCATTAGAAGGGGGTGTCCCAATACTTTTGGCAATATATTGTATATAATGATAGATAGATATTACGAAATATATAATGATAGAACAATAGACATACTGGATGGATGGATGGATGGATGGATGGATGGATGGATGGATGGATGATATACCGATAGAAATAAAGACACAACGATAGATAGATAGATAGATAGATAGATAGATAGATAGATAGATAGATAGATAGATAGATAGATAGATAGATAGATAGATTTTCTCTGGCGTCTTTTCTCTCCACAAAAGCTCTTGTGATGCGAGCCGCAGTCTCTCTGGGACGAAGATGACAGGCAAGTGGTTTCTGTAATTACTGCTAGCCGATCTGCATATTATAATTGGGGTCCTGGGGCATCATTATTTCACAGGGAACAGAAAAAAGGCAGATCAGATACAAGAGCGACATCCGCATAATCAGCGTCTCTATCAGAGGCAGAAAGGACGCCTTCACTGATCGACCCAGTCCATCAGCCCAACAAACTCTTTAATGAAAAACCAGCCGCGTTTGGCCGCTCTCCACAAGGCGAGTGGGAAATGCCCTAAATATCGCAGCGGGAAGCGCGCCGGCGGAGGGGGAGGTCGGGTTCATTTCAGGGAGACACTCATTTGAAGAAGCAGGCGGCAGGTCTCTCATCCCGGCCCTTTGAAATCTGAATCTCTGGTTGATTGAGTTTAGATCAAAGAACCGCACGCCGGGCGTCTCGCACACTTATTTTACACTCAGATGCCGTGAAACACAATTGAGAATCTCCAACATCAAAGCTGCTCACAAATCTAACAAATGCACAGCTATCATAAAATCACATCCACCAGGATAGATGGATATATATATATATATATATGTGTATTTACATATATACTGTATATACACACGGTGGCAATCTTAATTATTCAACCCCCCAGCTACAGACTGCAGTACTTTACAAATACAAGCTTTTCTGAAGATCCAGAACTTTATCAAAATTGCTTCTACCACAGTTTACTGGCATATTAAAGTAATAATGTCAATAATGTGTTTTAGTTATAGGATTTTTTAAGCACAAACACAGCTATGTCATAATTATGTAACCCTATTCAACATTGCTGTTTTAAGTCAAGGAAACAAAATTATCTTTAAAAAAATTAAGCCTTTACAAACTATATTAAAAAAAAAACTGAATTAGCTTGGGGTGTTACACATACATACATTTAGCCCATCATGTGCTGAAGTTGAGTAGCAAATATGGTAAAGTCAGCAGAGCTCTCACAAAAGCTATAGAGGAAAAAATAGTTTTATTATTAGAAAGTCTAAGGCTACATGAAGATTTCTAAGACATTAAAAGTTTGTAGAGACACAGCTGGCAGTCTTATTCCCTAGTTTCAATTTGAAACACCTTTGAGGGTGTCGAAAAACCCTTGAAAAAAAGCACATAAAATGTTTGATCAGAGCAACTGAGAAAAACCTGCACTGTACAGCCAAAGATAGAGGAAATACATTTCAATGCATAGTAAAAGATGAACACTAGACAAACATTGCTTTCATGTTGAGGCATCTTTCTGAATTCCACTCTTAACCAAGAAGAACAAAACTAAACATTGTTAAATTTCATTTGGATAGACCTGTGGAGTTCTGAAAGAATGTTTTATGGAGTGATGTGACCAAACTGGAACTTTGTGGACGTATGGATCAGCGTTATGTCTGATGCAAAACAAGGAAAAGCTTATAAGCAGAAGAACATCATCTCCATCGCCAAACATGGAGGTGGGCAAGCCCTGTTATTGGGTTGTTTTACTGTCGCAGGAAGTGAAAAACATGACTGTATGAAGGATATCATGGACTCTTTGAAGTATCAGGCCATTTTGGCAAGAATTGTGATGCCTTTGGTGCAAAGAGCGAAGCTGATGATCAATGGACTTTTCTGCAGGACAGTCATCCCAAAGTATACGTTCAAATCTACTTCTGCTTGATTCAGGGATCAGTCATAGAATGTTCTCAAGTGGTCTGGTCGGTCTCCAGATTTAAATCTTATTGAAAATGGTTGAATTTGAAGAAAGCAGTGGCAATGCGAAAACCAAAGATTATCTGTGATCTGAAAGCTTTTTCAAGCAAGGAATGGGTCAAGATTGCAGGAGAGAGGTGACAGAAGCACTTCCAAGCAGTGTTTATTGGCGGTTTAATGGTGCGTTCACACCAGACGCAACTTGCGCGAATAAATCTCGCTATTCGCACGTAGTTTGGTCGCTTGAACATTTAAGTTTACTCGCTTCATTCGCGCGTGACATTTACTTCACAACAGACGCGAATTCGCGTCATGGGAGGGGCGTCTGCCACTCGTCAGCAGGAAAGCAGTTGTAAAATAGGTGAATGAGCTCAAGTTGCCAGCTTTAGCTTGCTTGTAGTCTCAATATGTATATATATATATATATTAGGGCTGTCAAAAATAACGCGTTAACGGCATTAATTATTTTGTTGTTGTTAATTACGTCAAATTTTTTAACGCATTTAACGCATGCGCAGTGTGACGAATTATTTGTCAGGATTGGGGAGCTAGAGGCGAGATGGAGCAAGGTGAGCCTATGGACGGATTCAAATATAAAAAGAATGATGATGGTACAGTTAACAAGTACAAGCCTGGGCAACAGCCCATCTGCAACTGGAGTGGTTATAGCCAAGTTTAGGCCCGGTTCTACTGGGGTAGACGGTGCTATATAGCCTACCCTCAAACGAAAGCAAAGCAATTGAAGATCTGACAAACAATCCAAAGTTGTTCATCTCCTGACTAAGTGTAGACGCGATGTAAATAAAATATTCATTGTGTAGTTTAGAAAGCTTTATTGATTATAACGGAACGTTGTGAGATCTCTATATGAACTAGATTTGTGACGCTTTTAGTGATAATAAAGGGAGCGCGCTTTGCACTTTCCATGCCATAATCCATTCAGAATTTGTATGAAACTTTCGTTTTTCTTATGTTTTGGGAATTACATCTGTACATCGTACAATTACGTTCATTCTCGAAAGAGCGGTGACTGACACAGTGACAGAGTGGAGAGTGGAAGATACAGCCGCTTTGCAGGTCATCGAGGCACCAGCTCAATCATTTGGATTTTTTCAGTGGAAGCAATTTCTAATTATCCGTCATTTTTGCTCACAAAGGAAAAAGTAATACACCAAAAAACGTTGCAGAGTTATAAAATAAAGAAAACAAAAATGATGCGCTTTCTGTCGTCTCGTTCTTGAACAGGAGTGCTTAACAAAAATAAAGCCAAATGCATGCCTCACAGACATGATAAACATATCTATAGAAAGCTTTAAATTATTACTTAACGAAATAAAACAAATCGAAAACAAAAACTTGTTTAATATGTAATCCTTAACGATACATTTCTCTCTCAAGGCGCGTCCAAAAATTAGATTGCAGGATCTTTGCGACATTGACTCACAATGAATACACTTTATTAATAAATAATTCAGATATGTCCTTACTCTTTCCCCGACACATTTATTATTTATTTTTGCCGGTATTTTGTGGCAAGTTTCAGCCTACTGCGTGCGATTGAATGTGGATCTCTTCCAGTTGCGCCATCCGAGTCGTTATCTGTTATCGAAAGTAAAAGCGAAAGTCTTGTGCTGTTTCCACCAGCGCGACATAATTGATGGATGTCTAAAATATAAAAAAATAAGGAGTAGCCTAAAACAGGCTTGATGCGGGCCCTGACATAATATGAAAATATGAAAATTATGTATCTGTGTCCTGTTATTTATATTTTGGTATGCATTTCAGACAAAAAAAAAAAATGGTTAGGATTCAGGTGTCGTTGCAAATAGTGATTAATCATAATTAATCCACTGAAAAGTCTGATTAATCTGATTAAAAATTTTAATCATTTGACAGCCCTAATATATATATATATATATATATATATATATATATATATATATATTAGTGGTGGGCCGTTATCGGCGTTAACGTGCTGCGTTAACGTGAAACTCTTATCGCGCGATAAAAAAAATATCGCCGTTAATCTATTCTCAAATTTGGGTTGGGAGCTGGGTCTAAACTACGCAAGCTATGATGACTTTCACCTTGATAGTTTAATGCGGATGTATACCGAAGACTATAGAATATGGTCGCGCGTTTAAGTCTCCTCCGCCAAAACACAGACGGGATCGCGTAGTCCTCCATTCATAAAAACCGAATCTACTATAGCGAAATGCCACGTAAATTCGTCGTTTTTTGGATTCATAAATCAAATGTTGGTCAGTCACTTAATTCAAATCGCGATATGGACTAGTGTATGTGAAAACTGAAATGCAAAAAGACCGTTTTAATATGAATCCGATATGTTCCGTTTGCCTAGCTGTATGTATGCATTGCGGAGACGAGCTTTTACTACACGCATACTGAAACACACGTGACGCTCCCGGTAATTTTTGGCATTTTCATCTCACATGAACAGATAAACTCAATCTCCCAAACTGCTGTGAGTGTCACTTTTAACGTTTCATTTGAGAAAACTAGCATCATATCATACTGTATGACACAGAAACTTCACGGCAACCTGTCAAAATAAAAGTACGGTGTAACATGTAATGGGCTGGGTAGGTGTTGACGTTAAAAAAACACAATCTAATAGGTAGAAAAAATAATTTCATTGTTAGTTAGTTAGTAAACACAAGTACATCTAATTGAACATAATTTATTTTCATCAACAAATTATCATAGAACAGCTTTATGAGCTTTATGATCCATTCTCAAAGACTTTAAGTCATTATTTGGGTAGCACACATATTCTGAATGCCTTCAGCAGAATTCAAATTAGCCATTTTAATCTAGATTAATCTAGATTAATTCCAAGATTTAATCTAGATTAATCTAGATTAAAAAAATTAATCTATGCCCACCCCTAATATATATATATATATATATAGGTCAGATTGAGTAAAGAGCGTTTTTTTTAAAACTTACCAGATTGTCCGACCTCCTCACTCACTTTCTTCCAAGCAAGATTTTTATTTCTGTTTCTATAAAAGTACAAAGATGTATCGTACAGCTCCGAGTAACCACAGACAGCAACGGTGAATTTTTCCTCCATTGTTGTTTCGGATTTCTGCCTCCGTCACTACTAGAGCAAGCTCCTGATTGGTTAACGCGGCGCGAATTTTCGCCAAAGTTCAGATTTTTGAACTCGCGCGACTCGCGCAGCAAATGCTTGAAACGCTCAATTCGCGCCGCAGGATGGCTATTCGCGTCTTTGCATTGACTTAACATGTAAATCACTCACGCTTGCCGCGTCCTTTGCGTCCGGTGTGAACGCACCATTAGAGCCAATTCAATTTTCTTTCATTACTCATCAACTTATGTTCTCAGAATTACTCAATTAATAAACTTTCTCTGTACTGATGCCTTTGTTTAATTGTTTTCACAAAATTGTGTTCTCTGCAGCAAATTGTCTTGTCAAACTTATAAAAACAGTCAAAAGTTTGTAGCAAGTTTTTGTTAAAAACAGTAAAAAAAAATAACATTTAGATTTTTTTTTAAAAATAATATTACAATAAAGTATTGTAATTTCTGCAGATTTTTTTATAACAGGAATCAATTTTGTTTACTAGTAAGTAGTATCACACTGCAAACAGTAACTGTTCACAACGTTCGCATTTTTGCAAGATGAAATTCGATCTGTTTGTTCAATGTCTGTGTACACTATCTACAGTGGTTACTATAGTAATGATGTAATGTAAGCATGATGCCAGGAGACTTTCTCATACATCAACTGAGAGCAGCTGTCAAATCTGGGAAGAGAGGATGGAAACTGGGCTTGCTGCCTCTGTTCATGTGTATCATGACATCTCACTGTCATGCAGGAGAGCATCAGCGCAAGACTGCTTTACACATTCAGCCATACAATGCACCAAAAACCACTCATTCATTCGTTCATTCATTCAATCAATCTGTACTACAATGCAAATCCCAGATAGTAATTAACTGTAAGGAAGAAAAAAATTGGAATTGGTTCAAAGTCAGAGTTAGAAACGTCTTGAAAAAAAAAAAAGTTTATTTTCCATAACACTTGTATGTATGCAAATTGTATAATACCATAGTTATAACATTTCTAGTAATCGTGCAGTTAATTTTCTTATTGTATTTTCAGAAAGTTTGGGAATATTTGTCCTCTCCCCAAGTTTGTCACTACTGAAACACAGTAATAATAATTTAATTAGAAAGGGTTACATTGACCTATTAAGATTTAGTTTTTTTAAGATCAATAACAATTACATTTTAAACAATATTTCAAGTGTAATTAATGGATTTATTGTATTTTGAATCCAATTTTTCATTGTAAAAGGCTTAATGTTTGACAAAACATCCCATGTTTCGGTAGTGACAGTATTGTTTTGGTAGCGTCCACATCACATTACATTACTAAAACTAGGGCTGCTTGATTGTGGCAAAAATCATAATCACAATTATTTTAATTATTAATTATATTGCAACACAATTATGACTAGGTCCAAAATGTTATATTAGTGATTCATTTAAAGATAGCAAAGAAAGCATTTTTTTGGGGGAAAAAATACTGAGTACTTTTATGCAAGTCTAAAGTAGTCTAACAGCCTACTACAGAGATTGAATGTAATTATTTGAATGTAAAATAAAACTGCGTCTTCCCTGTTAGAATTAAACATGCTTTGTTTCTTATAAAAACTACAAAAGTTGCAGTTTTCAACTGTTTATGATCAATTAAGGCATTACTGAAAAGGGTTTACATGAATAATCACCAAGGGCCCCATTTTGAAATATTTTTGCATCTTTTTGACAGTTTAGGTGCACACCTTGAGTTAAAAGATAACTTTGTGTTTATTTCCCCCAGATATGAGAATTATGATTTCCGATTTGTCACTGCCAAAATAATGATGACATGTTTCGGTCGTGACTGTTACAGTAGTGACAAATGTATGGAATAACACCCAAAAAACAAAGATGTCACTAGGGTGACATGAGGTTCAAAAGTATCTAAGATTGTCACTAAAGTAGAGACTCCACTAAAGTAGTTATTTAAGGTAAATAGAAATAACTACTTTTAAAAAGAATCAAAAAGATACTTTTAATGGAAAAAACAAAAACAAGCAAGTACCCACTAAATGATGGTTTTATATATAATAGAAGGATCTTAATAAACATCTTAGATTTGAATACTTAAATGCTTTTTTAAGTTGTGGAACAGCAGTTTGCACCAATTCTGTAGAATGGCCCATATATATAGATAGATCAATAGACAGATTTTTTATTTTTTCCTTCCAGAACTACAAATAACTATGCAAGACTAAAGTAGAAACTATGAGTTCATGAGAAATCAGTTCAGATCTGAGAAAACCCTCATTCATCGTCCTGCCAAACAGAAAGTCAGATGTCTCGGGACATTTTTCATCCTGAAAGCTCCGCAGGGGCGCGAACGCAAGCGTGTGAGATCCCTCCTCAAACCTCATCAAAGCCTGGACAAACAGAATGAGTCCTGCTGGCAGACGCGTTATATCATGGTGCGACGCTGTGCGAGAAAAGCGGAGCGATCAACAACTCAAACAATCTATACAGAGACTAACTGAGATTCTACTGCGGCCCAAACGCCACATTAATACGCACTTATTTAGTTTATCTGTTGATTAGCTTCGCATTTGAGCTGTAGCTCTAGAAAAACACTTCAAAAAAAATCCCATGTTTAGACTTCACATCACGTAGTCGACTTTGTTATAGCAATACAGCTGCCGCGTTTCTTGGGCGGTTCAGTGCGAGATTCAAGATTAAAGAAAATGTTTGAAATTTGACATACGTGATTCTCGACGGCGGCGTGTCAAGCGCGAGACTAAGATCTTCACTTCAAAGCAAACGTGCCGTTTAATCTGCAGCCCGCCAACACTTACCCTCACATATGAGCTCTAGTGGCAGTCAAGTGCTCCCGTTGCCCCTGGAAACCAGAAGTGGCTCCTCACTTATAATCACTTCTTGAGAGCGGGAATAAACGTGTGGGCGTGAGCAGAACAGCTGTGAGGAGAATTACGCTTACGCACGCTCAAATAATCCCTTAATAATCCGATTGATGCTTAGTCGGATAGAAAAGCCATCGTGAAAACACCCCAATCTGATCGAGCTTGAACCGAATGACATTTCAATCAAAAGGGGAAAAAAAAGTAAAAAAATTAAAATAAATGCATGAATATAACTACTTTCTCAAATCGGATTAAAAACTCTTAATAAATATGTCTTCAAGGGAGGAAAAAGTCAATTATCCACCTTATTCCTCAACGGGAAACAATCAGCAAATCAACTCAAAACACCTGCAAACACCTGAGCCTTCAAATTGGTCTCTCAGTTTGGTTCACTAGGCTGCCCAATCATGTGGAAGACTGCTGATCTGACAGTTATCCAGAAGACAATCATGGACACCCTTCAAAAGGAGGGTAAGCCACAAATATTCATTGCCAAAGAAGCTGGCTGTTCACAGAGTGCTGTATCCAGGCATGTTAACAGAAAGTTGAGTGGAAGGAAAAAGTGTGTAAGAAAAAAATGCACAACCAACCGAGAGAACTGCAGTCTTGAGAGGCTTGTCAAGCAAAACTGATTCAAGAATTTGGGTGAACTTGACAAGGAATGAACTGAGACAAGGCATCAAGAGCCACCACACACGTGTCAAAGAATTTGGCTACAGTCAGTGATGCGCAGTAGGCTGCACGATTAATCGCACAATGTTGTGAGGCGCGTTAAGTCAATGAAGCCGGTACTTTGATTAGTAGTAAATCTCCATCACGTGCGTTCAGCTGGAGCGGCAATTAACACACGTAGCCGTAGATCACTGACAAGCTACGCCAAATCGCGCTCAAAATCGCATTCGATTATGAGCGCTGGTTCAGGTTGATCCAAAATGAGCGGGTGCCTGTGGTCACCCACGGTCACCCGCGGTTACGAGTCATCAAAAAATATTTTTAATGATATTCGGTCACGGTCGGTCGGTCTCATACCCAAAAAGACTCGAGGCTGTAAAGGTGCTTCATGTAAGTACTGAGTTAAAGGTCCCATATTGTCAAAATCGAAATTTCCTGGCTTTTTTCATGATAACTGAGGTCTAGGGGCTATGTAACTACCATATGAGTTTCAAAACAGTCAATCCAGTAAACTGCACACATCCTGCTTAAAGTAGCTGTTCATTTTCACGAGCCACTGTGACTTCCGTAAAGATGTGACGTCCGATCGACTCAGTCACCGCCTTCAGTCACCACCTCGAGCACCAATCACGTCCCACCCTCCTTTTGTCAAACCCAGACAACATCGTGTCCATAACATTGCTAAGCAACAACAACACGAAAACAAGTCAAGAAAACCCTGTTCAGTCGATAGATGTCGAAACTACATCATTGCACAGGCTTTAGAACAACGTGAATATAAGAGACCAGAGGCACGTCAACTTCAGCCTCTTTCACACAGCGATTCCAGTAAATACACGGATAATGTGTCCCATGATTTGTTCCGGAGTTGTTAGATTCGGTTCATTGACAGTTGTTTTCTGGAATCTGTGCGTGCTTTACACACAACCCATAAAGACATGTGACATTTGGATGTGAGATGTAATGTGACGCGTACGTTTCACTAAACTGAAACTAACCTGAACAAACTGTGCTTCAGCGCTGATAGTGAGGAGCTGGCTCTGCCCGATCGCCGCTTCATTCCACTTTGCACGTATTTTTTCGTCGTGAAGAGTCGCATGATAACGTGCATCATCACTACAACACTGCCTTTATGGTTCTGGCTTTTGTTCACACAGCGCTCGTTCCCGTAATTTTCCAGAATCAGCGCGCATTGTGAAAGGGGCTTTACTAAAGCAACAGTTATGTAGCTTATGCATTCGGTGTTTGAAAAAGAAAAAACATTAATGATCATTCTGAAATATCCTGTTGAGTATCAGCAAGCTAGGCTCTCTCTATGGTTCTGGGCTCGGCTAAAGCATACATGACTGTAGTTAACTGTGGTTGGCCTGGCTGTGCGTCACTCAGAAAAGACGTTTCCGCTTGCGTCCGGTGTAGACACAGTGTGAGAAAGCTAAATCTGTGGTTTGATCTTCTACTAGTGAACTCCCTAAAGCTACAAACCAACCTAAACCTCTAAACTACTCCTCTGAACCTGTTTGAAAACACCAACCAGTGTATACTACAGTAGGTGGAGCAGCATGACCTTCTCATCAAGTCACAACAAAGAAGCATTCTATATAGTGTTATATACAGCACTGCGTATGAAGTGTTTTGAAGGTCATGGCTGAGTTTGTAACAGCATAAAAATAGTATGCTAATCTGAATTCAGCCAGTGTGCTAAAAGAATACAAGCATACTAAATGCATACTGCAGAGCATACATTGCATACAGCATACAATTGTTTAAAAAAATAAAGGATTAGTTCACCCAAAAATGAAAATTAGCCCATTATTTACTCACCCTCCAGGCATCCTTGGTGTATATGACTTAATTTTTTCAGACAGATGCAATCAGTTATATTAAAAAATATCCTGGCACTTCCGAGCTTTAGAACGGCATAGGCGGGTGTTTCTGTTCATCAGTCTAAAACAAGTCCAATAAAGTGCATCCATCCATAATAAAAAGTGCCTCACACGGCTCCAGGGGTAGAATAAATGCCTCCTTTAGCGAACTGATGCATTTTTGTAGGAAAAATATACATATATTAATAGGGGTGGGCGGTACACCGGTGTCATAGTCATCACCAGTGTGACACTGCGCCACGACATGGATTTTCTAATACCATCAATACTCTAATAAATCAAGTATGTGCTTTGAAGGGCTGCATTTACATCAATAATAGCTAATTCTAAATAATAAGGCATTAAATTTTCTTCAAACGTTCAGTTGTGGTCTGAATACCTGTCCTTATACTATATATCTTGTTGTCAATAAAAAAGTAAAACATCGTATCAGCTTTGCAGGTGGTAGGTAAAAGGGGAGTGGCCCTTAAACGACTGGTGAAACATCGTGAAGAAAGGTCGGGCGGCTCGGGGCGGAGTGGCAATCGGGACAACCGGGACTTTTCCTGGTCGGCCGGCCAAAGGATTTACACAGCAGATCAAAAATTGAGCGGGCGCGAGGCGAACGCGACCGACCTGTTTACTTTTACTTTCGATTTTGCGATAACGCACACTCTGTGTAAAGGGAGCAGCACATCTTATAATAGATATTTGTCAGTGAGTACAAGATTGCAGCAAATCCTCCAGTCAATTTTTGTCATCTCTTTACTTTCGACCCGTGATCATTCAAATCTGTACTACTTCCAAAAAACAGCAGGCATCACAGTATATATTGCACAGTATGCAGTGCGTGAGTAATAAGGGATTTCCAGGTTGTGTGCTCACAGCTCAGCGGTTTTCACCGTGGTTGCATCATCACAGGCAGGTCATCTGCGTCTGTCTCCTGCACTCGGGTCGAACGGATGGTACAGGCGGTGGGTCTGTATTATGAAGAGAGCGCAGGGTTTTATGAGTGTCAGTGGGAGGACAGGAGGACACACGGGCCCTCAGAATGATGAATGTGCCGCGGCTCGCTCATATTATCCTCGGTTATAATATCAGCTCTGAATCTGCTGATATGAATCACAGCAGTGTCTGCCGTCACTCCAGCACCGAATGCATTCATACTCATGTGAAGATACACAACGCCTCCTTCTGCCAATAATAAACCCGGGACAGAAAGAGAGGATGAGAGAGTAGAGGAAGACAGGAGGAAATGACAAAGACATCAAAGAGAAGATGAGAGGAGGCAAACGATAAACAGCAGCTGGCAAGACTGAAAAGAAATAAGAAATGGAGAGGAAAAGAACACCACCTAGTGAGCCATTTAACAAGACAGAAACATACACACAAACGTTGATCAACACACTGTAAGTATGAGGTACGTTAAGTATATTTAAAGATGCTGTAAGTGATGTTAACGCTTCTGGAACTTCTGCTAAACACGCCCACTTTCTTCTGAAACCCCGCCCACAAAAATGGTTGCAGTGTCAAACTGTTGATTATACTGAAAATCACTGATAAAATTTTGTTAAAAAAATATATATATTATAAAATATGAAATATAATAATGTTATAACAAATAATAATAAATTAAACACAGTTGGAAGTGCTTTATCTTTTTGGTAAAAATTAACAATATTTTTACTATAATAAGCATGAAAAAATACAGTATAAGCATCATATTTATGTAAACCTTAAATTAAAAGTATTAGAATTCGTGATGGAGGCAGAGTCAAAATACTGATAATAATACGATAGTTTATCCAATTGAAAAAAAATTATATATATATATATATATATATATATATATATATATATAATATTATATATATTAATAAATCTCAAATAAAACATTTTTATTAATGTAATAACAAAAATTCAACAACATTATTGTGTGTTCTGTGCATTTATATCCTCATAGTAAAATGAAGAATATTTTTAATGTAAGCTTAAAAACATAGTATAAGCAACATGCTGACATAAAACATATAAAAATACTAAAATTAATCCAAGATGGTCAAAACCCTGATTACTATACTGGAAAACATTTATATTAAATGTATTAATTGATATTAAAAATATTCAATGTAATAATAAATAATATAATAACAATCAAATAATTTAATTACACATCTTTGTGCGATATATATTTATATTTTTTACAGGGTTTTATTTTAGTTTAAATATTGATTACTACTGAAAATTACTGGTAAGATTTTATTTTGTCTAACTTAATTAAAAATTTTAAAAATATATTTTAATAAATGTAAAAATTCAATGATTCAATGTAACAATAAATCATATTAAAATAGTTTGTATTTTTATCATTATAGTAAAAGCAAACTTTTTTTGCTACAATAAGCATAAAAATACAGAATAAGCAACATAAAATAAAAATACCAAAACTCATTCAAGATGGCTGGCGATTTAGAAGTACATTATAAATGTGACCCTGGACCACAAAACCAGTCATAAGTGTCAGATTTTAAATTGAGATTCATACATTTGAAAAAAGCTGAATAAAAAAGCTTTCCATTGATGTATGGTTTATTAAGATAGGACAATATTACTTTTGAGGGTGCAAAAAAATCTAAATATTGAGAAAATTTCCTTTAAAGTTGTCCAAATGAAGTTCTTAGCATCTTAAGTTTTGACATCTTGATGGAACATGATCTTAATATCCTAATGATTTTTGGCATAAAAGAAAAACCAATAATTTTGGCCCATACAATGTATTTTTTGCTATTGCTATATACCCGTGCTACTTAAAACTGATTTTGCAGTCCAGGGTCACACATTATTTCAATTATAAATACGTTTTGGTAGAATGTTCTATATATAAAACTTTTAGCGGTTTCATTAAAAATGAACTGCTTACCCAACACATATGCTGTGTATTTGTTTTGTTTATTATAGTATTGCATCATTAGCTTAAAAACATGCTAATGTCAAACTCTACAGTCGAGTCTCCTGTGCACTTTCCGAATCACTTATTCATGAGCTTCAGTGTCAGTCAGGATGCTACCTATATACAGACCAGTACACAGCAGACTCAGGTTTGGGAAAAGAGCTTTGAGACAGATGTGTGTTCAGAAACACTCCTGTCTCAAATCACACAACATGTCCGTCTGAATTTTCCACCGGCGTAACAAACTAATCCAGCAGGAATCAGTGAGCAGATGAGAGACAGAACAGAAGCAAATGATGGATTTGTTTGCGGGTGTAAGTAGGAGGTGAGCTATAATTATCCCCTGACACCTTACACAAAACACACACAAACACTAACTTCAATGTAAATGAATGCTGAAAATTGATCCATTTTTTTCAAGCAACTTGGCAGGGTGGTTTCTTACTCTTTCCCATGAATCACCCTCAAGTCACTGTGATATTCGAATCTCTAGATATGGCTTGTTTTTCTTTCCGTCTGTCCATCTTTGTTGCCATTATTGCCGTGAGCGACTTTCTCAAACTTTAAAGTGGGAAACTGACTGACACTGGGACAGTTGTGTCACTCACAGATCCAATTTTAGCTGAAGAACAGGAAAATATCATACCAATATAAACAATGCAAGTATGAGCATTTGTAATAGAGATACTTGCTACCACTAATTAAATATGCTTATATTAATGCAATATTAAATGTGCCAATGCTAAAGACAACACTTGTGAAAAGGGTAAAAAAACATAGTACTAAATATCAACATGTTTCCCCAGCTGACTGATTACATTAAGAATTGCAAATATTTTATGCATTACAAGTTTTCTGAAATGTTATGTTTAAATATGCACTAATTTGCATAAAATTTCAGAAAATAATTTTGAATACTCGATAAAGCCAGATTCAACAATTTGTTTCATTTTGTTGACACATCAGAGTCAAAGGTTTTTACTGAAAGGAGTTTGGATTTCTCTTTTTATCATTCCATAAATCAGAAAACAGCTAGAAAATAAGTTTTCACTAAATTTTTAGGAATAAAGCAGTGTATAAAACCTGGTATATGATATATGAACAAATCCCTCTACAAAAATGTTCAGAATATAAAGAGGAATAAAACTGTTGATGCATGTAAGAAAAAGTGAAGTAGAGAAAAAAACTCATTTCATTTTCAAAAACTGCCTTAAAGATGTATTGTAAATTAAATCTACAGATGCAAATAGATAGTGTGATGATAAGATCGGTGTGAATGACATATGAACAAACCCTTCAGTAAAAACCTTCAGAGTATACAGAGGAATAAAACTGCTAAGTTTAGTGTATGAAAGTCCTGCTGAATTGGAGAAAAAACTTTTAAAGATATGTACTGTAATTGAACTCTACAGACACAAATATATAAAGTGCAATAACAAAATCAGTGTGAATGATACATTCAAACCCTTCAGTAAAAATCTTCAGAATATAGAGAGAAATAAAACTGCTAAGAATGGTGTATGTAAGTGCTGCTGAAGTGGAGGAAAAAACATTTAAAGATATGCACTGTAATTGAAATCTACAGACGCAAATAGATAAAGAGCAATAATAAAATCAGACAAATTACTGTATATATAAACAAACCCCTCAGTAAAAACCTTCAGAATATATATAGGAATAAAACTGTAAAATTTGATGCATGTAAGTAAAACTGAAGTAGAGAAAAAAAAACTCATTTAAAAAACTGCCTTAAAGATGTATTGTAAATTAAATCTACAGATGCAAATAGATAGTGTGATGATAAAATCGGTGTGAATGACATATGAACAAACCCTTCAGTAAAAACCTTCAGAGTATACAGAGGAATAAAACTGCTAAGTTTAGTGTATGTAAGTCCTGCTGAATTGGAGAAAAAACTTTTAAAGATATGTACTGTAATTGAACTCTAAAGACACAAATATATAAAGTGCAATAATAAAATCAGTGTGAATGATATATTCAAACCCTTCAGTAAAAATCTTCAGAATATAGAGAGAAATAAAACTGCTAAGTTTGGTGTATGTAAGTGCTGCTGAGTTGGGGAAAAAACTTTTAAAGATATATACTGTTATTTAAATCTATAGATACAAATATAAAGTGTGAATGATATATAAACAAACCCCTCAGTAAAAACCTTCAGAATATAGATAGTAATAAATCTGCTAAGTTTGGTGTATGTAAGTGCTTCTGAAGTGGAGGAAAAAACTTTTAAAGATATTCATTGAAATTGAAATCTACAAAAGCAAATAGATAAAGTGCAATAATAAAATCAGTGTGAATGACATATGAACGAATTCTTCACTAAAAACCTTCAGAATATAGATGAGAATAAAACTGCTAAGTTTGGAGTATGCAAGTGCTTCTGAATTGGAGGAAAAAGCTTGTAGAGATACGTATTGTAATTGAAATCTACAGATGCAAATAAAGAGCAATAATATTATATACAAATCAGACAAATTACTGTATATATGAACAAACCCCTCAGTAAAAACCTTCAGAATATAAAGAAGAATAAAACTGCCAGGTTTGGTGTATTTAAGTGCTGCTGAAGTGGAGAATAAAACGTTTAAAGATATGCATTGAAATTTAATTGTACAGACATATATAGATGAGTTATTTTAGATGGTTCAGAACAACATGTTCTGAAAAGCCAAAAAGCCCAAAATCTCAAAACTGACCAGTGCATGAAAATTAGTGTTAGTGCCTATAGTGTTTTTCCCACAATTTTCTGATTGTTAAATAAAGAGTGTTAATAGTCTTCTTCTCAGAGAGAGGTTTGTGCTGCAAGGGTTTAGTCTGAACACGTCTGACACTATAAAACTTACACGTCGTCTGTACTGTCACTGTAATCGTTAACCTCAGATGGTTTAAAGGCGTGCTGTTAAAATGTCAGCTTTCACTGCAGAGCCATTGTGTGCTTTATGAGGACTGCAGACACTCACGACCCAAGAAAGAGAAATCTTTAGCAAAACGAGGACAGTGTTCAAGAAACTTCACAATTCCTGATGGCTTTTTTTTGCACTTGCTCTCCGTGCGGATTTGATCTGATGTATCCATGACAACAGCAAACCCGAGCGAACCACAGACGACAGTTATTCACCATCAACCCAAAAGAACTCGAGAATCATTTCCATCTGAGAAACATCTGTGTGTGTTGATGGAGGGCAGCGGTAGGAGAAATAAAGCAGTGTGAATTAAACAACTTCATCAACTGCTGAAGAAAAGACGAGTGATGGAGTATTTTGTGTTTGCTGTTTCAAAAGAATCATGGTTGACATGACCTTATATAATATAATAAAGTGCATCAATAAAAGGTCAGATATTGATATTGTGAAATCACATACAGTGTTGGGGAAATGACTCAAAAACGGCAATTCTCACACTATTATATGGACACACTCAACTATATATTCCATTTTCAGAATTTCATGTCAGATTTAACTGCTCCCGAACATCCATCAAACAAAAAATAGGCAAGAATGATCTGTAAATTGGACTTTATGACAGTCAAAACTCTGCTCCATGAGAGCAAATCAAACCGAATAGCAATAAACTCTCCAATGCAGAAGCACAAAGTAAAGATAATGTGTGACAGATGAATGAAGACGTCTCTCATCTCTCTGCCCACCACAGCACAGCCACTCGAGAGCATCCAGCCACCCACAGACAGAGAGATACGAGAGCGATAGTGATCAGAGGATGGGCTGCGTTCACACATATCGGCGCTTCACGTCTAATCTCTTTATCAGCGCATGAAGACATAGACCTGCTGGGAACCACTGACAAATACATACATGAATTTAACAAACTCAAACTGGATACCTCATGACACCATGCAACGGTTTAGATTTGCAAGTTTGTTCATGAGGTTTGTGTTACTCAAATCCACTATCACTATTAATATTGCTTATACTTAGGTTTCATAAGTTTAAGTATTTAAACTCACCATGTGCATCACCCAGTTACGTGACTTTCCTTAAAGAAGGGCTCAAGCCACATCTAGAAACCAAAACCACTCAGAACACCCTAATGCCCTGGCAACCACCCAGCACTTCCTAGAACTCACCCAGCAGCAACATTGCAATGTTCAACAACCACCCAGAACACCCTAGAAACCACACTGCCGGAATGCAAGCAGGCATTTGAACACCTTAAGAAACTGCATAGGAACACTCTGACAACACCCTGGAAACCACCTAGCAACCAGCCCACTTTAGTAACTGCAAAGCAGGAATGCAAGCCTTCCACCACTTAACAATCACCCCACTCTATCAACTGCACATATCCAAACAGAACACCTTAACAACGAAATAACAACAACGCCTTTGAAACCAAAATCACCTAGCTTGTACCTTACCCTCGCAACTGCACACACACCTAAAACACAGCAGAAACAGCATAGCAATGCCCCAGATTACTCTAGAAACCACCCCACCCTAGCAACAGCATAGCAGGAATGCAAACACCCAGTCAGAGGAGCTTAGCAACACCAACACCCTAACAACCATACAGAACACCCCAGAAACCACCTGGAAACCACCCCACCCTAGCAACTGCAAACATCCACCCATGACACCCTTAGCAATGGCATAGCAACGCCATGACAACCACTCAAAACACCACAGAAACCACCTTAGCCTAGCAACTGCACACACACACACACACACACACACACACACCCACCCAGAACACCTTAGCAACAGCAAAGCAACACCTTGGTAACCACCCAGAACACCCTAGAAACCACCTAACTACCACCCTACCCTAGCAACTGCACACATCCGCCTAGGACATCTTAGCAGTGGAATAACAATGCCTTAGCAACCACACAGAACACCCTATAAACCACCTATCTAGCATCCTAACCTAGCAACTGCACACATCCACCCAGAACACCTTAGCAGTAAGACCTTGTCAACTACTTAGAACACTCTAGAAACCACCTACCACCCTACCCTAGCAAATGCACACTCCCAGAACGTGTTATCAATGGCATAGCAAAGCTATGACAACCAACCAAAACACCACAGAAACCCCCTAGTTACCACTCCACCCTAGCAACTGCACACATTCACCTTAGCAATGGCACAGCAACACCTTGGCAACCACACAGAACACCTTAGAAACCACCTAGCTACAACCCTACCCCTAGGAACTGCACACATTCACCCAGAACACATTAGTAATGGAATAGTTACACCATGACAACCACCCTAAACACCACACAAACCACCTAGCTATGACCCCACCCTACCAAGTGCACACATAACATCTTAGCAATGGCATAGCAACACCCTGGCAACCACACAGAACAACCTAGAAACCACCCCTCCCTAGCAGCTGCATAGCAGGAATGCAAACAACCAGTCAGAGGAGCTTAGCAACATCATAGCAACACTCTGACAACAACAGAGAACACCCCGGAAACCACCTAGCAACCACCCCTCCAGAACATCTTAGCAACAACATAGCAACACCTTGGCAACCACCCAGATCACTCTAGAAACTACCTAGCTACCACCCCACCCTAGCAATTGCACACACAACCCAAAACACCTTAGCAGTGGCATAGCAACACCTTGGCAACCACCCAGAACACCCTAGAAACTACCTAGCTACCACCCCACCCTAGCAATTGCACACACAACCTAAAACACCTTAGCAGCGGCGTAGCAACACCTTGGCAACCACCCAGAACACCCTAGAAACTACCTAGCTACCACCCCACCCTAGAAATTGCACACACAACCTAAAACACCTTAGCAGCGGCATAGCAACACCTTGGCAACCACCCAGAACACCCTAAAAACTACCTAGCTATCAACCCACCCTAGCAATTGCACACACAACCCAAAACACCTTAGCAGTGGCATAGCAACACCTTGGCAACCACCCAGAACACCCTAGAAACTACCTAGCTACCACCCCACCCTAGCAATTGCACACACAACCTAAAACACCCTAGCAGCGGCATAGCAACACCTTGGCAACCACCCAGAACACTCACAACACCTAGCTATCACCCAATCCTAGCAGCTGCACACCCGCCCAGAACACCTTAGCAATGCCATGACAACCACCAAGAACACCCTAGAAACCACATAGCAACATCCTAACAACCACACAGCAACACCCTATCATTTAATTCAATAAAAAACATGCACAGTTATGCATGAACCCATTTTCTTCAAGAACTTAAAACTCTAGTCATTGCTGGTGATTAATCAGCATTTTGGCTGACAGACTCACACAAACACACTGCACTAATGAACTCCTAAACAGACATTTTTCATTCTCAGGGTAAATAATTCCCATGAGCTCAAATCAAAAGTGCGGAAACATTAGTAATTTGGCTCAAAGACACCTTAAGCATCCTGGACCGCTGACTTTCCACAAGCAGTGCTGCAGCTGGTCTGGGATCAGGAGGCAGGAGCGTCTCTGGAGGATTAGCTAACCGCCGTCTTTCTGCTCCACCACCTGAGGATCAGCGCAGGCTTTTTGGAAAACATGCAGTCCAGGGAGCTGAACAAAGCGGGGAGAGTTTCCGTTCCTGCTCTCGCCCCATTCAGCGTGACATTGACAAACGACGCGGTGCGGCCGCGGACATGTGCAACCTTCCCGTGAACGCAAGCAAACCTGACAGATGCAGCTGCCGCACCGATAACCATGCCAGAGAGAGACAGAAAGAGAAAGCTAGCAAGCAAGATATAAGGAAGACCACTTGTTTTAAAGATTAATAAACCAAAACTATTTAAAAGAGTCATCATTTATAAACCCTGGTCATTGGTTCTTTTTTTTATTAAAAACCAAATAAACATCTTAAGGTTGCAAAAAATTAAGAAAGTGAAAAAAATAGAATATACATAAAAATGTAAGCATAGTTAATAGCCACATACGTATTACATATAATCACAGCAATATGCGTATACATATATAAACATTAAAATAAATAAAGGAAGAAATAAATAAATAAATACACTTTTATCCAGTGCCCGTTTTTTTAAAGTAGTTTAGAAAGGGGCTCCAAAATTATATTTAAAATGTTCGGGCTCCATTCTGACTCTAAATGTAATCTTTTCAAGTTTGAGGGGCAAAAAGTAGATCATTGATTATTTTTAAGGATTCATTTGAACTGATTTACAAAGCATTTTTATTTACGTGACTGTAACAAATTTTGGGAGTAAAACTGTGAGGTGGGCAATGCGTTGGAAACATAACAACCATGATTAAGAGCAGCATTTTTCTAAATATTTATTTCACTACAAAAAAATATGTTAAGTGAGATACTTGTATGAATGCTTATTTGTGTTACTGAATAAAAAAATAATAAATAAAAAGGTAATTGCAACTTCAAAGTCAGAATAGTGAGAAATAAACTCAATAAAAAAGTAATTAACTTAAAATGTATTAACTTAAATTAAAAGTAATTAATAAAACATAATTAACTTAAAAAAAATTATTCCCTGACAAAAACACAAAACATAATTTTTTTTTTTTTTTTTGCAATTCTCAGGTTCTCACAATTCTGTTTTTTTTATACATATTAAAATTTGTGTGCAATTCTAAGAAAAAAGTCAGATTTAAACTAAGAATTCTGAAAAGAAAAGTACAAACTTTTTATTTACTTAAAAATTACGAGGGGGAAAAAGTCTGAATTGTGACAAAGTTACAATGAACTTATTTTTTATTAACATGGCAGAAACACAAAACAATTCTGTCAGGTTTTGTTGTGTTTTTTTACATATCGCAATTTAGACTTTTCTTCTTACAATAATGAGTTTATATCTCACAATTGCTAATTATAAACTTGCAGTTTAGATGCTGCAGTTGTGAGTTAACATCTTGCAATTTTTTTCGCAGAATTGTGAGAGAAAAAAATTTAAATTGCGAAATAAAAATGCAATTATATTTTTAATTTGTTTAATTCAGTGCTGTAAATAAGTTTTGATACTTTCGCCTAATTATAAACACAATTCACTAAACAAAATATACTTCAAAATGCCATTTTATGATACTTAATGTTACTTTTATTATTTTTGAGATCCTGTTGATGATATATTTTTTTACAATACTTTAAACCCTCTGGGCGTTAAAAAGCCTTAAAAAGTAACTTTTTTTCTTCAGTTGCTCAATAATATTTTGTTATTATTATTTAGAATTCTGAGGAGTTTTTATGATACTATGCAATATTCATACAATTTTAATAAAAATATATATATAGTTTTAATTGATTTATTATATTTTTTATTAAAATTGCTTGATTGCTAAACACTTTTTTTTTTCAGCACAGTGGCTGATTTGTAGCTTGTACCACCAAAAGGTTCTCTGAATGATTGCAGTTTTTCATATTTCCTATTCATTTCCTATGTCGGTCATTTTTGACCGCTTAGTGTGTTTCCAAATGTGACTTTTTTTTTTTTTTTGGCCCTTTTAACATATCCGAATCATGTCAGTGATTTTTTTGTGTGCTCACATAGCTAATGCAACAAAAGTCACCAAGTGTCATCTCATTCTGATGAAGCTATGATTTTTTAAATTTCAAAACATATAATTTTTCGGTCAAAAATTACCAAAGAGGCCCAGAGGGAGCATCACTGAGCCACAAAATCTTGGTAAAAACATGAAAATCTAGTTATGCTGCTATTTTATGTATATCGATATCAGTTAAACTACTGATTAATGAACATTTAGACTGACAGATCTAATAAGAGATCATGAATTCAGACATACTCTATATATAAACTCACACACACAGCATTCATGATATACTAAACACATCATATAAAAAAGAACAGCATCTGAATTTTAAATTCTAAGCGCATTATCCTTTAAAAAACAATATGCACTTTCATATTTGTAAAAACTCAAACACATGAATGTCCAGATGAACATCAGTTTTTTCATATAAAAGAAACTGAATCCATCCCTCAGTAGTGCTGTGCAAATTAGACTTAATTATTTCCAATCTTCACAGCGCGAGAGTGACACAAAGAACATTAGTGTTAGCGTGAGGCTTTAAAAGCACTCGGGCTGTGCGGCAGAAAGACAAAAGCTGAGAGAGGAGAATGAATTGGCTGCGCCGTATTAAGAAGAATAACAGCGATGGAAAGCGTGTCACTTTCGATATTCAGCCACACATCAGGAGAGGACGACACAGCGTCTTTCAGAAACGCTTCACAACCATTAGAACTGACTTCACTAATGGGCCGTACAAAATAAACCAAATTTTTTGACAGACCGCATATTTTTCAGAAAAGAGTGACAGTTTGGAAATGTATAAGCTCACATAACCTAGACAGAAGGATCTTATTCTGTTTGAAATAAACTTTTTTTTATAGTTAAAAAAGACCCAGTGGATGAATCTTGAGTAATGGAAAGCAAACAACGGCTAAAATTACATTTATTTATTTTCGTATTCACATTAAAAGCAAATTCCTGTCTTATAAACTACTGTTCAACAGCTTGAGGTTGGTCAAATTATTTTTTATGCTCACGGAGGAATAATTTATTTAATGAAAAATACAGTAAAAACTGTCAAAGTGTGAAATATTTGTACAATTCAAAACTGCTGGTTTCTATTGCGATATATTTTCAAATGTAATTTATTCCTTTGATACAAAGCTGAATTTTCAGCATCACTACTCAAGTCTTAAGTGTCACATGATCCTCAATATGATCATCGATTTGCTGATTAGCTGCTCAAGAAACATGTTTGATTATTATTAATGTTGAAAACAATTGTGGAAACTGTGACACATTTTACTTTTCAGGATTCTTTGATGATTAAAAAGTTCAAAAGAACAGCATTAATTTGATACAGAAATCATTTGTAAAATTATAAACTCTTTACTGTCACTTTTGATTAATTGTGCATCCTTGCTGAACTAAAAACTCCAAAGTACTAATTGTGTTAAAAAATAAATAAAAACTGGGAAAATAAAATAAAATAGCAGCAAAATGTTTTTGAACAGTAAGTTTTTTTATGGTTTTTAAAGAAGTATTTTCGGCTCACCGAGCATGCATTTGTTTGATCCAAAGTACAGCAAAAACAGAATTTTTTTTTTTTTACTATTTACTGTTTTCTATTTGAATATATTGTCAAATATAATTTATTTCTGTGATTTCAAAGCTGAATTTTTAGCATCATTACTCACATGATCCTTCAGAAATCATTGTAATATTCTCATTTGCTCATAATTTAACTAAAAACAGTCAGAACTCAGTTTTACCTGAGCATCTTGATAAATAAGTTTCTCCTGCTGCCTTAAATTATTTTTACTATTTAAAATAACTGTTTTCTATTTGAATATATTTTAAAATGTGTGATTTCAAAGCAGAATTTTAGCATCATTACTCCAGTCTTATGATCCTTCAGAAATCATTGTAATCTTCTGATTTGCTGCTCAAATAACATTTATTATTATTATTATGCTGAAAACAGCTGAGTAGATTTTTTTCAGGTTTCTTTGATGAATAGAAAGTTCAGAAGAGCAGCATTTATCTGAAATAGAAATCTTTTGTAATATTATAAATGTCTTTATCATCTTTGCTAAATAAAAGTTTTAATTTAGTTTATTTTCTGCCCCCCCCCCCCCCAAAAATAATTAATTAATAAATAATAATAATAATAAATGTTTTTTGAACAGCAATTCAGTGTATTAGGATGAATTCCGAATTAATGATGCTGAAAATTTGGCTTTAAATGCAAAAATAAATTACATTTTAAAACATATTCAAATAGAAAGCAGTTATTTTAAATAGTAAAAATATTTCCCAATATTACTGCTTTTGCTGTACTTCAGACCAAATAAATGCAGGCTTGGTGAGCAGAAGAGACTTCTTTAAAAAAACATTAAAAATCTTACTATTCAAAAACTTTTGACTGGCAGTGTAAATACATAGAATATATGCAATAAATATTAAACATATTCAATATATTCCATAAAAACTTTCTGGCGGAACAATTTTATCTACTTTTCTCATTCAGTATCTCATTAACTTTATTTTTTGTCCTTTTGATCCTGTCATGGCACTTCATCTAGCTTTAGAAACCAGGGTTTAATTCATTAAACCATTTTATTTAAATCAAAGACCAATCATCATTTTTGGTTAAAAACAGAACTCAGTTTTACCTGAGCATCTTGCTGAATAAATGTCTCCTTAAAAGAAGTGTTTTCTATTTGAATATATTTTTAAATTTTATTTATTCCTGTGATTTCAAAGCAGAATTTTAGCATCATTACTCCAGTCTTATGATCCTTCAGAAATCATTGTAATCTTCTGATTTGCTGCTCAAAAAACATGTATTATTATTATTATTATGCTGAAAACAGCCGAGTAGACTTTTTTTCAGGTTTCTTTGATGAATAGAAAGTTCAGAAGAGAAGCATTTATCTGAAATAGATCTGAAATTTTTGTAATATTATAAATGTCTCTATCATCTTTGATAAATAAGAGTTTTAGTTTTGTTTATTTTCTGTCCCCCCAAAAATTAATTAAACAATAATATTAATAAATGTTTCTTGAACAGCAATTCAGCATATTAGGATGATTTCTGAAGGATCATGTGACACTGAAGACTGGAGTAATGATGCTGAAAATTCAGCTTTGATCCCAAAAATAAATTTCATTTTAAAACATATTCAAATAGAAAGCAGTTATTTTAAATAGTAAAAATATTTCACAATATCACTGTTTTTGCTGTACTTCAGACCAAATAAATGCAGGCTTGGTGAGCAGAAGAGACTTCTTTAAAAATCTTTTGACTGGTATTGTGGATACATAGAATATATGCAATAAAATATAAAACATACCCAATATGTGACCCTGGACCACAAAACCAGTCTTAAGTCGCTGGGGTATGTTTGTAGCAATAGCCAAAAATACATTGCATGGGTCAAAATTATTGATTTTTCTTATGCCAAAAGTCATTAGGAAATTAAGTAAAGATCATGTTCCATGAAGATTTTTTGTAAAATTCCTACTATAAATATATCAAAATGTAATTTTTGATTAGTAATATGCATTGTTTTTTAAAGGTGATTTTCTCAGTATTCTGATTTTTTTCACCCTCAGATTCCAGATTTTCAAATAGATGTATCTCGACCAAATATTGTCCTATCCTAACAAACCATACATCAATAGAAAGCTTATTTATTGAGCTTTCATATGACGTATATATCTCAGTTTTGTCAAATTTAACCTTATGACTGGTTTTGTGGTCCAGGGTCACATATATTCCGTACAAACTTTTTGGCAGAATATTTTTATGTACTTTTCTCATTCAGTATCTCATTAACTTACTTTTTTTTTGTTGTTGATCCTGTCATGGCACTTCATCTAGCTTTAGAAACCAGGGTTTATTTATTATTTTATTTAATCAAAGACCAATCATCATTTTTGGACTAAAAACAGCCAGAACTCTGTTTTACCTTATTTATTACTAAATAAGTTTCTCCCGCTGCTTTAAAACCCAGTGAGCGGCGCTTGAATCATTTCTCAGGGGTGAATGTCACGGCCGGTTCACGTCCTCTCGCATTGTAAACACGTCTTGTTGCAGATGACAGCATGAGCGTAAAGCATCGCTCTCATCGCGACAGACCTGTCAGTGACCAGTGATCTCTTCACGAGCGGCTGCCTCAGCCCTCAGGCGCCTCAAATCATTTCACATTTCTCTCCAGAAACGCCTCATAAACCACAATCTATAGCATAATGTCACGGGACAAGTACCAAGATAAAGAGAGAGGCCCCAGCCGCAGAAACAAGCGTGCCTTCGGCCCCCGCGGCCACACCGAACACGCCATGATTCACCGCAAAACAGGCTCCTGAACGAACAGCGGATGGGACAATGAGCCGAAGATGAAATAAAACACCTTTCATTATACGCTCTCGCTAAGACTTTTCCTCGCAATCCGAGTTTATGATCGCTACCGTGCTGTTTTAAGCATATTTTAACACTTTTTCTGCATATAAATGATGAATTACCAGCTAAAATGCTGTTATGGATCAAAAAGCACTAGTGTGATAATATATTACATGCTTCTGGTATATATGGTAGTCGGAATGAATAATAAAACACATTTTAATAACTTTTGGTGGTTGCCAAAACACAGGACATACTATAAATCTCCCCTCATAAATATGTGGACTTAATTTAAAGGTTGTGTACATAATTCAACTTATACACTTATTAATTGTATGTTCTCAGAATGTTATTATTTTAACTTAAAATTAAGCTATTGAAAATTACTTTCATTAATTAAAATAAATATAAAATAAATAACATATATGGACATATTTGACTTAAAAACATAAACATTAGAAATTAAATAAAATTAATTTAAGTTGAAGTACTAAAGTGATAAAACCAAAGCTAATTAAAATCTATTAAAAGTAATTTTCTCTAATTAAATTAAAGCTGAAATAAAATCAAATATGCACATTAAAGGAAAAATGAAATACTAAAATGCAATAAAATAAATTTAACTAAGTACTAAAAAAAATACAGTAATTAAAATTGAAATAAAGCTAAAAAAAATTTCAAATAAACTAAAACCGAAATAAAATACAGCTTAGATGTTAAAAATTTAACTAATAAAAATGACAAAAGTTTAACAGATTCCTTGCCTATTTATTGTTCTCCATGTTATTATTGCCAACTAAATCTAAAACGATTAAAAACTATTTTATTTAAATAAATTAGAGCTGAAATAAAATCAAACATGCACATTAAAGGAAAAATGAAAAACAAAAATGCAATAAAATAAATGTAACTAAGTACTAAAAAAAATGCAAAAATTAAAATTGAAATAAAGCTAAAAAAAATTTTCAAATAAACTAAAACCGAAATAAAATACAGCTTAAATGTTAAAAATTAAACTAATAAAAATGACAAAAGTTTAACAGATTCCTTGCCTATTTATTGTTATCCATGTTATTATTGCCAACTAAATCTAAAACGATTAAAAACTATTTTCTTTAAATAAATTAAAGCTGAAATAAAATCAAATATGCACATTAAAGGAAAAATGAAAAACAAAAATGCAATAAAATACATTTAACTAAGTACTAAAAAAAAATACAAAAATTAAAATTGAAATAAAGCTAAAAAAAATTTCAAATAAACTAAAACCGAAATAAAATACAGCTTAGATGTTAAAAATTTAACTAATAAAAATGACAAAAGTTTAACAGATTCCTTGCCTATTTATTGTTATCCATGTTATTATTGCCAACTAAATCTAAAACGATTAAAAACTATTTTCTTTAAATAAATTAAAGCCGAAATAAAATCAAATACGCATATTAGAAAAATATAAACAAAAATGGCTCAGAAGGAAATAAAATAAATGTAAAGTACTAAAATTACTAAAACTAAAATGGAAATAAAGCAAAAAATATTTTATAATAAACTAAAATTACCAAAAGTGAAATAAAAATAAAAATAAATTAAAAAGTTTTAAAAATTTAACTAATAAAAATGACAAAAGCTGAACAAATTAATTGCCTAATTTACTGTTATCCATGTCAAATATTTATATTAATTTTCTTTAATTAAATTAAAGCTGAAATAAAATAAAATTACATATAAGTATATAAAAATAAATATATAAAAAAATGTAAACAAAAATGGCTCAAAAAGAAATAAAATAAATTTAAGTACTAAAATAGAAGCTAAAAATATTTTAAAATTACATTTTAAATTTAAGATTACTAACACTTGATTTAAAAAAGCTAAATAATAATAAAAATTACAAAAGCTTAATTTACTTGCCTAAATTACTGTTATCCATGTCAAATATGCATAAAGGAAAAATTTACTAAAACTTTTAAAAAGCTAAATAAAAAGCTTAACAAATGACATGCCTACTGTACATGACTGTAATCCATGTTACAATGAGCATGTGTGTGATTGTCACAGAAACCATCAGGTCGGCAAACGGCCGTCCTACATTCATCAGACCAGAGAGACACTCCAGCATGTGTGAGATCTCAGCGGGCGGCCCATGCTGCCCATCGCCCGCGGGTCACACACACTTCAGCTGTGTGTGTATGTGTGTGTAGCATAATGCATTCAACACGGCCATATATGATGGAGAAACCAGCCAAACACACACACACACACATAGAGCGCTGGCGAATCATTAAACTGAGCAGAGAGGAGAGGAGAGGGGCAGAGAAATGAATTATTTAACGCAACGGCAACCAAATGAATAAACAAACAGATGAAGCGAGCGATGGCAAGTGCCTCCACTACACCCACGTCTGACAACAAACATCCTCCTGCTACTGTATCCACACACACACTCTCAAAACACCACAGACTTACACAGAGACTCATATCAACAATATCCATCCATCTGAGCATCTGAACCAATAATCACTGCGCAGTTTCATTTATATGCTACTAAAGCTGTCTTCAAACATGTGAGCAACCTACCTAAACAGCATTTACAATTATGAAAATGATAAGTTATACAAAATAAATATATATATATATATATATATATATATATATATATATATATATATATATATATATATATATAAATTATGTTTTTATAATTTTAAAAAATATAAGTTTTAAATATAATAAAAAAATATTTTCTATATATAGTAAATTAGTAAATATATTTGTGTAAGTTCTAATAAATGAGTATATGCAAAAGTATTTTATTTATATAATATTTAATATAAACATTTAAAACTGTAAATATATATATATATATTTTTAATGTTTTAAATATTATATAAATATCAACTATTTTATAAAAAATAAAATTGAAATAAATTTATATTTTATAAATAAAAATAAATTATAATAAATTAGTATATATAAATATATATATTGAAGTATGTTTTAAATAGTTTATATATATATATATATATATATATATATATATATATACAGTTTTAAAAATATATATTTTAAGTATAATATAATTTATAATAAATTAGTAAATATATTTATAAGTGTGTAAATTATAATAAATGAGTATATGCAAAATTATGCTATTTATATAATACATAAACATTAAAAAAGTATAATTTATATTAAAAATGTTATAATTAATATATATAAAAATATATATTTATAGTTAAAATAGCTCAAATGTATATTATAATATATAATTTAAACAAAGTAAACAATATAATGTTTTAAATATTTTCAATATATAAATTATACTAAATTAGTAAATCTATTTATGTGTGTGTAGCATGTGAATTATAATAAATGAGTATATGCAAAATTGTTTTTTATATAATACTTAAATATTTAAAAAAAATTAATATTTAAATTATTTTTTTTTAAATATATAAACATCATACTTTTAAAGAACTATTTTATTTAAAATAGAATTTACATAAACCAGTATTTTATATACAAATTAATTATAATAAATTTGTATATATAAAATTTATATATTTAAAATACAGTTAAAATATACATTTACTTTTTTAAAATATAGATTTTAAATATAATAAACAATATAATTTTTTTAAAGAAATATTTTCTATTTTAAATGATAAGTTAGTAAATATATTTATGTTTGTGTGTAAATTATAATAAATTAGTATATGCAAAATTGTTATTTATGTAATACTTAATTTAAATGTTTGAACTTTTTTACAAAATGGTTTAAATATTATATAAATATCAGAATGTACTATTTTATATAAAATATAATTTATATAAAAAAAAATTAATAAAAAACTACTTACAATAAATTAGGATATATAAAAATATATTTATATATTTCAAATATAGTTATTATATATTCATTTACATTTTAAATATATATATATATATATATATATATATATATATTTAAATATAATAATGAATTTTGTAAGAAATATTTTCAATATATAAATTATAATAAATTAGTTAATATATGTATGTGTTTGTGTAAACGCTAATAAATTAGTATATGCAAAATTGTTATTTATATAATATTTAACATAAACATTTAAAAATGTAAATATATAATTTTACTATATAAAAATATTTTTTTAAACTATTTTATATAAGATACAATTTATATAAATGTATATTATATAAAAATTAGTTATAAATTATTATATATAAAATATTTGAAATACATTAAAATTTTATATAATTTTTATATAAAATATATAAAATATAATTAACAATTTTTATCTATAAATTATACATAAAGAATTATGCTAATTTGTTATTCATAAACACATACATAAAAAAGTAAATATTTATATATATATTTTAAAAATTTTATATCCATTTTTAAAGAACTATTTTATATAAAATATAATTTATATACATTTATATTTGATATAAAAATTAGATATATTTAAAAAATTGTTAAAATATAAATGTTTACATTTTTAAGAATATATATTTTAAATATAAACAATATAATTTTTAAAAGAAAATTTTCTATACATAAATTATAATAAATAAATAAATATATTTATATATAAATGATAAATTAGTAAATATATTTGTGTGTGTGTGTGTGTGTGTGTGTGTGTGTGTGTGTGTAAATTATAATAAGTATACCCAAAATATTTTATAAATAATGAGTTATTTTATTTATCTAATAATTAACAAACATTTAAAAGTGTAAATATGTTTTTTTAATATAATTTTTAAAGAACTTTTATATAAAACGTAATTTATTTAAATGTATATTCTATATAAAACTGTAGTTACTACATATAAAATATAATATATTAAATAAACATAATAAATACAACATTTTTTTAAATAAATATTTTCTATAATATATTAGTAAATATATTGATGTATTTAAAACATATATTTACTTTTTCTAAACATATATTTTAAATATTATATAAATATATTTACAAAAATATATACACACATACACATTAAAAAATATATTTAAACCTATGAACTAAACATAGACTGCCTTCAAAAGGTATGCTGCTTTCTAAGATACCTTCTTTTGGCAGCATCACATGTGTCCATCACAGATAAGGCAATCCCAGAATGCACTGCAACAATCTCTGTGGACAAACATTTCACAGGATGGTCACAGGAGTCCAGAGAAACTCTAGTTTGAATTCCTTCAATGCTTAAAAATCTAATAAAACTAGTAAAAAAAATTACATTTTACATAATATATATGTGACCCTGGACCACAAAACCAGTCTTAAGTCGCTGGGGTATGTTTGTAGCAATAGCCAAAAATACATTGCATGGGTCAAAATTATTGATTTTTCTTTTATGCCAAAAATCATTAGGAAATTAAGTAAAGATCATGTTCCATGAAGATTTTTTGTAAAATTCCTACTGTAAATGTAACAAAATGTAATTTTTGATTAGTAATATGCATTGTTAAGAACCTAATTTGGAGAACTTTAAAGGTGATTTTCTCAGGATTTTGAATTTTTTGCACCCTCAGATTCCAGATTTTCAAATAGACATACCTCGGCCAAATATTGTCCTATCCTAACAAACCATACATCAATAGAAAGCTTATTTACTGAGCTTTGATATTATATATACATCTCAGTTTTGTAAAATTTAACCTTATGACTGGTTTTGTGGTCCAGGGTCACATATGTATATAATTTGTTTATTTCTCAATAACATCATCCACTGGAGCTTGTTGCCATATTCGATGTGCAATAACCATCAGACGTTGGCCGTGTAAGACTGAGAGGCGTTGTAAAAGCGCTACAGCGTGTTAGCAGGTGGCAACACGGGTGTTTGGACAGAGCTCAGGTAACGGAGCTGAGCGAGTGAATCTTGGGTTGTAAACACAGCTAATTAAACAGGGTTATTTAACATTTCGCATCTTCATTTGTCCCGTTCCGTCTCGATCGAGTCCCAACACGCGCCTCAATTAACCCCGCCGTCCAAATGCCACCAGAGCGTCTTCATCCTCGCCGCCGTTTCCTGTGGATTCAGCACTCGAAGGCAAACAAAAGAGCGGCGCTGAGGAGGAAGAGGCGCTGGAGAGCGTGTGTGCGCGCCGCTCCAGATCTGTTTGGAGAGGAGCTGGAGTCGAACGGCTCATGACTGCCAGCAGACGGCCGCTGCCAACGGCTCCCCGGGAGGTGTGTGACGGCCAGCCTGGCAGAAATGTGTCTAATGTGAGATAAGGTGTCGCTCCACTGAGGAGAATTCGGCATGCCCGCTCGCGCCTCTGTCTTTGCTCTTCACTTCAAGGCAGGAGGGGAAGATGGCGGTCACAAAGACAAGAAACACTGAAACACAAGCCGCTTGAGAACACAGAGGGGGAGAGAATGAAAGAAAGAGAGAAAGAAAGAGAGAGAAAAAAAGAAAGAAAAACAAAAGACAAGCAAAAAGATGTTCTTATATAATGTTTTACAAGCAAGAATATAGTCATTTTTTGTACATAAATTTATATTTTTCTTTTTTTCATTATACATTATTTTGACTACCTTATTTATATACACTAATATAATATTTATGTTATTTATTTAAGCAATAAGGTTCGAGAGGTTGTGCTGTATCGTGAATAAATCACGGCTGAAGGGCGTTGTTAGGCACGACGCGAAGCAGCACGGCCTCAAGTACCTTATTGCTTTTATACAAACGGTTACCACACAATAAAAATAGTAAAATCTAAAATATATATTAATTTATATATATTATGTTGTACATTTTTATAAAGTAAAATCATTAACTGCCTTCCGCTGTAAAAAGTAGTCCCTAACTGCTACAGCTGTGTTTACGTTGCTAAGGGTGGTTGCTAAGGGGGCTCAATGATACACAAAACCGTTGAGTGAAGCGGTCAGAGCAATGCCGTATCATGAATACCAGAGCCATATAAAAAGAGAGTTGCGACCATAGATATATATACATAGATACCGCATTGGACCGCTCCAAGCACGTAGATGTGTCCGCCATATTGGAACGGTCCACTTGACGTCATTCACCATACTGTAGGTTCGCAGACCAACGGCTGTGCAGGACTGTGGCTTTTCGAATTTTCAGTGATTACTATGAGATCTATGGGTGAATGACGTCAAGTAGACCGCAGTGAAATGGCGGATGGCTTACGTATAACGGCCCATAGAAACAGTCGCTAATGAGGCATCTACGTATATATATCTATGGTTGCGACACTCCCATAGGCTTCCATAGGAACTGAGGAATGCGGAAGTAAAGCGTGTCATGGAGCGGTCAATAGTTCCAAACAACCAATAGCTCCTCCATTGAAGCCCATTCATTTCAGCGCTTCTCAAGCACAGTCGCAAGTATATTGAAGAAATTACTGCATTTCTTTACATTTTAACGCATCAGTTGACCTCTCGAAAAACTGGCCAATAGTGGTGTTTTATGAAGCATGTTATAGTTAATGTTTATCGTTAAAAAATAAACAGTTAAACTGTAAATGCAGCTGGATAACGTGAGAAACACCGTAATAGCGACCATAACCAGATACTAGTTGTCATATTTTTATGTTTTTAGTCTTTCTGCAATCTTTCTCTCACTGTAGGAGGTTGAATGAGTTTCAGTAAAGACTGCATTCAAGAAACACGATAAAAATGTATGCTGAATGCAATTCGTTGCCTTGTGTTTTTTTAAACATTATTTTCATATTTTCTATTATGTTAAATGCCATTTTTGCTTGCCTTTTATAATATTCACTTATTTTGTATATTTGAATATCATAAAACAAGAGTAAATTACTTTTTTTTAATTTAACATTAAATCATTAAATTGAAACATACTGTATAAAAAAAAGAGTGTTTGATCATGTCCAAATACACATGCAGATGTATTTAACCTTAAATATTACACTAACTGTAATCTAAATACTATATTAGAAAATGTTATCTTTTAAATGGTCAGGATCATTATTGCACATATTAAGTACAAAAAACCTCCTCAAAATATTTACTAAATAGAATTTAACTATATATTACAGTTATTTAATTGAATAAAAGTTACACTTAAGGTGTTTGGTCACATTTGACTGCCAAAGAGTATGAGAACATATTAATTATGTCTCTTTATCACTCCCCAGAATAAAATGCGATTGTAAAGCGTATTCAGAGAAGTTATCAATACACAATCAATGCACATTATGTGTTAATAATTACTCGAAATTGCTGCAAATATAGTAAAACTGCTGTCTATCCTATTTAACTCCATTCAAACACATTGACAGCGCGGAGCTGTTTGGAACTATTGAGAGCTCCATGAACCACGTGACCGTGCGGCGGCGAGATCAAAGCGTGTCGCAACTCTCTTTTTATATGGCTCTGATGAATACGACACAGCTGCTGACCAATCAGAACTGAGGAATGGAACTAACCGCTTTATAAATAAATATAAATATATGAAGAAAAACTATTTTTATTATTTATTTATTTTTTGTTTATAAAATTTATCAGAAATAAGAATTTAAAAACAATTTCATCTTTTTTAATTTTAAAGAAAGAAAGAAAGACAATGAGAAAGAAAGCAAGAAAGAAAACAAACAAAAGATGTTCTTATATAATGTTTTGTAAACAAGAATATAAAGTAATTTTTTGTATATTTTTTTTCTTTGTTTCGTTCTAAATTATTTTGACTACCTTATTTATATACACTAATATAATATTTATGTTATTTATATAAATATAAACATATGAAGTAAAAAATATTTTTACTACTACTAATATATATTTTGTGAAATCTTAAAGCTGTGAAGCTTTTTTTTTACTGTACAGTCGTGGCCAAAAGTTTTGAGAATTACATAAATATTGGAAATTGGAAAAGTTGCTGCTTAAGTTTTTATAATAGCAATTTGCATATACTCCAGAATGTTATGAAGAGTGATCAGATGAATTGCATAGTCCTTCTTTGCCATGGAAATTAACTTAATCCCGAAAAAAACTTTCCACTGCATTGTTAAGAAGGCTTCAGGGCGTCCAAGAAAGTCCAGCAAGCGCCAGGATGGTCTCCTAAAGAGGATTCAGCTGCGGGATCGGAGTGCCACCAGTGCAGAGCTTGCTCAGGAATGGCAGCAGGCAGGTGTGAGCGCATCTGCACGCACAGTGAGGCCAAGACTTTTGGAAGATGGCCTGGTGTCAAGAAGGGCAGCAAAGAAGCCACTTCTCTCCAAAAAAAAAAACATCAGGGACAGATTGATCTTCTGCAAAAAGTATGGCGAATGGACTGCTGAGGACTGGGGCAAAGTCATATTCTCCGATGAAGCCTCTTTCCGATTGTTTGGGGCATCTGGAAAAAGGCTTGTCCGGAGAAGAAAAGGTGGGCGCTGCCATCAGTCCTGTGTCATGCCAACAGTAAAGCATCCTGAGACCATTCATGTGTGGGGTTGCTT